>NW_028280786.1:5000-183333 GCF_059751285.1 Brachycentrus maculatus
CTAATATATGGAAGTGAAGCATGATGTTGGCAAAAGATGGATGAAAATAGACTGAATACAGTATACATAAGTGAATCGTACGAATGTGTGTCAAAGCATTATTGGTTAAATTAAGATAGGTATTATGTAAGTTTGAACGTGTAGAACGAATAAGTAAGGAAAGTACTATAAAACAAATTTATGGGGATGATAAATTAAATAGTTGTATTGTATCATGTACGTACTTGGAAGTAGGAGCAGAGGAAGACTAAGAGAAAATTTTGCATGATCAAGTATGTCAAATACTGGAATAAGGTCAAATAATAAGCGGGTATGTTTGAGGAGATGCATGGATGTAGAAGACGATAAAAAAAGTTTATTTTTTATAGTGTAAACCGTAGTAGGTGTAACGACTAATGGTACTGGAACACTTATGATGAGGAAGACGAAAAATTATAAAAGTTATAAGGGCGAGAAGAATAAAGCGACGCCAATAGGCAAAAAGCGAGCGTGACGTATTTACGTTTGAATTTTAATCTTATCTGAGCACACAAAATTTTGTCCTCCACCCGTTATATACGATTTTAAAGAAGTTACATGTTGTGGGGACAATATTATAAACAAATAAAGTCGATGAACTGCGTCTTTTTGTTCTTCTCGCACACATTTATGAATACAATTTAAATACACAAATTCTTATAAAAAATACACAATTTTGGAAGGAACAGTAGATATTAGCTATACATTATTTAACTGAGTCATTTATGAATACGGAATTTGATTATGTCCTTCGCTCGGTAGATGAATTAATTCAACTAATGAATAGGTCTAGTATAACATGCGAAAATCGCATTTTAATGATAAAATATAATATCGAATGAGTAATTTATAGTTGCTTTGAAAAACAAAACAACGTGCTTTAATTTAAGTGTGATTGGTGGACCCAAGTCTTTAATTTCACTTTGCCATGCAATAAAAAAAATATGTACCCTATATTTCGGAGTAACATATTTTCAGATTTGATTATAGTGGTTCGGCAGCACCTAATTAGCGGGATATAGGATTAATATAATTAAAAAATTTCATCACTTAAAGTTAAAAATACAACTCAATCCCCTTAAAATGAATTATCTTTAATGAAAATCAATCAAAAGAGAAGGAATAATATGTAAAAACAATATTTTTTATTGTTACGGCAAATACTTTGTGAAATTACACGATGATTAAAATAAAAATGAATGAAACACTTGTATTAGACCACTTTAAATTAATTCATGTCAACACGACTTATTAAGTTAAGTTCAGTTTGTGGAATAAAATGTTGTTTTTTTTTTGTTTCAATTAAAGACTATTGTATACAATAAAACAGTTATAATATTGTTACGCACAAAGGTCAATTCATGAATTTATTTTAAAATTTAGATATACTTTTGTAAAAAAATTCTGATAAAACGTTAATCAATAATATGCTTTTTCAAAATACGTCACGATTATTATTTTTGTTTCCTTTTGCAAAAAGGCTCGTTCCATATCCATCACCCCCTGTATTTATTATCTTACGAACACCTCTTTATCTACTTGAATTATTTTTAAAAAATGCTCGTGAGTTTTACTATGCACCTGTCGATGAAAACAATTGAATGTAGTATTAGGAAGCTAGTCTTATGTAATGAAATAAAACTCAATATGTGGTATTATACATGTGTTTTTTTTTTAATATAAAAAACACGACTAGTTTAAAAAATCCACAGATGTTCTCATCAACAGGTGAAAATAAAAATGTTGTCGTTAAAAACCAATGTTTGTCGTTAAATTGCAACGTTAGTTCACAAAGTACAACGTTAGATTTAAACTATATCGGGTTGGGGTCGGTCTGTACATTTGACTCGATTGTAAATAGAAGAAGACAGTCTTAGGGGAAGAACTTCTACATCCACCCTTCTTAAGGGCAATAAGGATTTTATTGCAGACAAGACGCAATCAATAGTCCTTACTCGGATCTTTTATTTTTAAAGATATATTTATCCTTTGTTCAGCAAAGCGCTTACTTCATTACTCTGGCTAAGAGTAGAGATAAAACTGTGGAACTCGAATTCAACATTTTTACAACATTTTGAGTGTGTCGAAATACTTGTTCACAAATCTGGATTTAACACTCTCCTTATCGTTCATCGTCCACTTTGTGTAATACCACTTTAATAAACACTAATTCGGTAGTCACGAATAAGTGTTTATCTAAGTGGTATTACACAAAGTGAACGATGAATGATAAGGAAAGTGTTATATTACCATATCACAAAGTTAAAAAATGCTTTTAATTAACAAAAAAAATCTCGGTTTCTTCACTCAGGAGTTATTTTACATTTATGAAATCTCAACAAAGATAAAGAAGAATATGGAAGTCTGGATATTTATGGGCTTACGATCTATCAAAGGTTGGTTAAGTGATCACTTTACACGTGTTACATTCGCCATTCCTCCCATGATTGATAACCACAATTCTCACATTTTTAAAGTTATACATATATGATCAATCTTATGACGTTCCATGATTAAGTTCACAACAACTATCTATGACTGGATTATGAAAGCTTTTATTAGCAGAGATTATTAAATTTGTATGCAAAATCTGGACTAGGATTATTTTAAAGTCTAAAAACCTGAAATTCTTTTTCGGTGCAGTAATTTTTCTTCAATATTTATGACTCTAAACTCAATCATGGAACGTCTTGAGATTGTTCATACTTCAATCATCATTTCAATCATGGGTAGATTGGTGAATGTCATACGTATTTTAATTATTTATTTAAGAAGAAACCTGGATAACAAAAAAGAATAGTAAACACAAAAAATAAATATGAATACTTTTTATATGATTCCTTCTTTTAATGTTAGAATGCTATAAAAGTGGGTGGAATTTCTACTAATTTCTGAATCATTAATAATAGTAATCCTTTATATGTATAGCCAATGCGTGAGTATACAAAATGATTTAAAATTGGTTGTGTAAAATATAAAGAGAAAAAAAGGAATATTAATAAAATACATTTTAGTTTTGCAACTCAGCTTGACATCGTAATTTAACGTTTTACATATGTAAAGATTGCAAAATAAATAATTTGCATATAAATAATCCTTCAAATACTCGGTAGGAATAAATTTAGAACTATGTCACCCAAATAAATTACACAAATAAAACTCGTACGTAGCTGGATGTCTGCTAGAAATTCGTTTTTTGCCGAAGAAGTTCGTTCAAATTTTTTAACCCAATCCACGCCATAGAAGTGTGAACGTGGGGTACATATTTTATGATCCTTAGATTTGATAGTTTTTGCGAAACTAACAGTAAAAGAAGGAATAAAAGAAAGAGAACCGAAGAATGTTCTGGAAGAACTAGATAAAATGTAATTTATATAATCGAGACAACAACATCGTATATCAGTGTACTTGTATTTGTGACTCCATTTTGATCTGTACTTTAGACAAACGGGCTATTGGGCGTCTTACGTGTACGAAATTCCGTATTATAAATGAATTCCATATTTATTGACATGACACTTTTTGTATCGAGTTCCTTATACGTAAGTATAGGGTGGTGCAAAATTAATCACCCTATCGGAAGATGTTACAATTTTTCAATACGTCAATCATATTTGAAATTTGTGAACAAGACAGCCGCAATATACAAACAAATGGATAAAATTGGTGCAAATGTGTGTTACTGGCGGCAGCCACTTGACGGATATCATCTTTTCCACTAAACGAAAAAAAAGGTATAAATAAAGAATTTCATTACTTCATGCAATTTTTTGTTTAGTAAAAGAAAATATCCATAAAGGAAATTAGATGATTCATTTTGAGTCACTTTTTTATGTATATTGCAGCTATCTTTTTTACGAATGTCAAATATAATTGACGTACAACGTCATTTGCAAAAATTATAACATATGCCGATAGGGTGATTAATATTGCGCCACCCGCAATTATTGTATGTCCGCCTTTGTAGTATAGTTAAAGTGATCAAACGTCCCGTTTTGAACAGGACGTCCCGTTTTGAGAAAGCCTGAACAACATATTTTTTTCATATTTATATTATTTATTCCTCTGTTCTTCTTTCAATATTCCTTTTCCTTTTTATTAATACTTGATACATAAAAACAATGAAAAAATACGTATTTTCTTGAATATATATACTATTACGTAAAAATTGATAGATGTCCCGTTTTGAGGACAAAAATAAATGGTCACGTTAAGTATAGTACAATTTTTATTTTATTTAAAGTGTGGATGTTTTTACTTACCTAAAAATTACATTATTGAGCGGAACAGGTCTATGACATACAGTGGTTGTAAGTTTTTTATTCGGAAGAGAATAATGACATAGGAACGACGTGGAATATAACTACTGTGGCGTCATTTTACTATTTACTAATAGTTTTCAACGTGTAGCTGTTTTATGTTCTCCTGATTTAAAAATTCAAAATTATTTTATCAAAAATTATTTTATTATCTCTTCTGTCCGAAATTTGTCCCACTGTTAACGCGACCTCTGCAATCTTTATTTTCACGTCATAAAAACTATAATATTTAATATTCAAGGCATAAGAACTTTATTATTTTTTGATTTACCACAAACTTTTTATAAAAAAATACAACTTTCATAAGACCACTATTGAGGTTATCAATATTATCACGACTTTAATTGAATTAAAATTGTAATTGAAGTTACAATTTTGACTACAAATATTTCAGTCATTAGTTTATAATTATTACATCTGTCGATGAAATTTTTTTCCAAAACAAATGAATAAATATAATTTTTAAATCATCAAAACACAATTTATTATTTATTGATTTGGAATAATTAAAGAAAACACTTTGTTTTTTACCACTTGAGTTTTATTAAAGACTACATGTTTCAGAAGTTAAACTTCCATCATTCAGGTCTGTATAATAAATACAGACCTGAATGATGGAAGTTTAACTTCTGAAACATGTAGTCTTTAATAAAACTCAAGTGGTAAAAAACAAAGTGTTTTCTTTAATTATTGTAACATGTCTTACCACAAAGTTAATGTCGAAACAATAAATAAAATATTGATTTGGCATTAACATAATGGAATTACATGATTTTGAATAGTCACTTAAAATAATATTTTTATTGCAAATATTATATTAATAAAAACACTTGTATGAGATCAACTTTGAGCTATATAGGTATTATAGACACGACTAGTTCCGCAAATTATAGATGTTCTCAAAACTGGTCGTGTTTGCATTTATATACTCAAAAGAGTAGTCTAATACAAATCTTTTATTTTCATGTGTAAACCATTATTAGAATCCTCCATTTGTGAAAAAAATGTTAAATTATACACTTATGTTTTTAAATACGTTATTTGTGTTACGTAAATACTTGAGAAGTGAATAAACTATTAGGTGAAGCAAAGGTATTGACAGTAAAAAAAATCTTACTGGTGTAAATGAAAGTTTGACACTGGGATATATATTAAATAAAATATACAGTTACCAATAGGGCACTCAATTAGACATAGCACCTTTCTTAGCAACATCTTCGAAGGAAGAATCTTGGGAAAACGAACAAGAGGCCGCCCAAGAACTTCATACTTCCAGGATTTGAAGCGGCTCATGGACGTCTCCTCCTATTCGCAGCTCAAGAGGATGGCGACTGACAGAGACAAGTGGCTGACACTACAAGGCGCTGCCTTTAGAAGATGATGATGACAGTTACCAATAAAGTATAAGTAGCTTGACGTATTTGTTTGTTTTTTTTTCGTGTATAATTTCGTTCCTTTTTATTTCATCTGCAGAGATTTTTCAAAGAACTAACACATCAAAAGATTAATTTATTTTATTCCTTATTTTTGTGATTTTTAATAAAGAATTAATTTAAATAATTTTCAGAATTTTCATATTTTTAAGTGTTTGAAAAGTAAGAGCGTGGTAATGGAAGCCGAGTAAGTGATGTATTTTTTTGTATTTTTGTTTGTATTTTAAATCCTGGCATGCTTAGCATTAATCTTAAAACGTTTTCAATTTGACGAGAGTAAAAAAGAGATTAAAAACACTTTGAAGCACCTTTTTAGGGCGAGAAAATAAGGAACCTAATGTACATAAGGCTGGTATTCAAAAATACAATATTTAAAATATTTCACAGGGTCGTTAGGGCGTCTTTGAATTTTAAGAAATGTTACGTTATCTGTTTAACGCTAGGTTTTAGGAATTAAAGTAGAATTATTTAGTATCGTTTGTGTAAATTTAGATTCTATAACTAAATCTCTTTCCTCTACTTCATTCAATTCACTTCACATTATGGCAACTATTTCCATTGATTTTAAATATCTTGGCTTTATTAAGCTGCTGAAATACGACATTAAATCACCATAAGTAAAAAATCAGTTTAAATTCAGGATACATTAATGTATGTAATCACATCCATGTAGTCACATCCTTGGAGGACCACTACTGGACTCCGAGCTCCGAGAAGGTGAAACCCTTACCACCAAGACAGGTCGTGAGCTACACGACTCATGTAGATTTTGAGAGTGAGCTATGGTACAGAGAGAGGTCACAATAGATCTAATATGGTCGCAGTAACATAAGGGATTCAAGATCCTTTGACCTCATAATAGTAAAAAAAAATATATATATATATAATTTGATGAACATTTCATAATTACACACTGTTAAACTATCCAGTATTTGTGCTGAAATTGTTAAATCAGTGAAATTTTATATCTAAGTAATAACATCTTGAGTGTGGAAGGAAAAATATTAAGGACAAATTGTTTGCATTTATCGTAAATATAGTTTAAATTTATGCGACATTTAAGCGACATGTGAGTATCTAAAAGATAATTGCACTATATGAGAAACTCAACGATTATATACATATATAAATATATATATATATATATATATATATATATATATGTATATATATATATATATATATATATATATATATATATATATATATATATATATATATATATATATATATATATATATATATATATATATATATATATATATATATATATATATATATATATATATATATATATATATATATATATATATATATATATATATATATATATATATATATATATATATATATATATATATATATATTTTAATATATATGTAAATCGCAGTAATCATAAAGACTGACAATAACGGCGATGCACACAAACTCATGATTTCTTGATTGTCGATCTTTGCCATAAAATTATTGAGACGTTGAGCGTCGCATCCTAACGATTAATTTTTATTTTGAGAATATCTATGTTACTTTATCCTTGAAAACACATTTAAAAAAACCTAAACATTGTTTTTTGTACTCATATCTCAAAATATACCATTTCAATTTCCAAGAAATTTCGTAAAACATCGTTATTATTAAATTCACGGAAAATGTTTTTTTTTTTAAACTAAGTTCGTTTTGTTGGTAACACAAAAAGAAAAATGACTTGTCGCAGTAATTTAATGTAAATTCTGAAGATGATCCTTAAGCATTGCAGTATTCATCAGAACACCTGAACTCGTCATGAATATGGTGTACGTTTAATGAATTCGTAATTTTCACCTTCAAAAAAGGTACAGGGCTATCTTTGAGAGGTTTATTTCTCCTCTTTGGCACTTAAAATGTACAAAATCACGACCACTGTTCCTTATGGTCTTTTGATTTTTGGTTTCCGCACATGGTACATTATTTTTTTTCTTTTGTTATTACTTTTAATATATATTTATTGATATATAGTTCATAAAGTGAATAATACAGTGTATAATTGAATAAATTACCGGTAAAATTAAAATGGTTCATAATTAACCTGGTCAAATAGAAATATCTGAAATATTTTATGCTCTCTTTTCTAAGAAAATATGTGAAATAATCCCATCTTTGTTCATTTGGGAAAAGCTACACTCATCACAAATTCTCAACTGAGGGGCCAAGATCAAAATCTATCAACATTAGTTACTTCTAATAACTCAACCTTTTCCTCCCCTAACAAACTTGCGTATAAAATAATTTGTAATTTTCTCAAAATTAATTAAAACAATTTTAAAAACTGTATTAAGTATGTATGCAAAATAACTCACTAATGAAACTCACATTAGTAATAAAATTAAAAAGTGTAAATAAAAAATAATCGTTTTTAGCTACTTGCTGGAGGTCACAGGTTTGATTCCCAGGGGGGTGAAAATTAATATTAATGATATTACACTAATATTTATTTGATTTTATCCTGGACTGGTCCCTGGCACTCAGGAGTGATCCCCTTGCCTTCGTGTAAATAACGATCATGATATCACAGCGTCAATAGGATGCAGTGCCCTATGCGCCATTGAGTACGGATAAGGGTAAGAAAAATAAATAAATATAACTGAACACTGGCTAGAACACTCTAGAAGGGTGAAAAGCCATAAAAAAGAAGAAGAAGAATCCAAAAATAGCTTATACATACGTATATATGTACAATAGATGCAATGTTGTTGGAACTATATCTTCCAGTCAACCAAAAACAGACTAGTAGTAACGGTCAAATATTAAACCTTTGTTTTATTTTTATGCTATTCATTATTAGAATCTTCTATTTGTAAAAATTTAGAGTAAAATTAAATACTGATATTTTTTAATATGTAATTTCTGGCAGATAACTACCTGAGAAGTGAATAAATTATTTGTTGAAGTGAAGTTATTGTTGGTAAATTTAAATTTACTATAATTTTTATTTGAAGCTGAATTTTCATATTTTTAAGTGTTTGAAAGTGTGTATCCATGTATTGTATCTGCCTAGATATTGAACCGTTTGAGAATTACCATATGCGACAGAGTGGACGCTCTACAGAGTCAAAACTAACTGACTATGGCCGATTCTATCTTAAGCCCAACGTGCATTATTTATTGCCAGCTAATGTACCCATATACTAGTTCACTTTTTTTATGATGTACAGTATATTACAATAAAATAATCATTAATTTATTACATTTAAAAATTAAAATAAATTGTCTTTAGTTGCAACATTTTTAGTGTGTCCAAATACTTGTTCACAAATCAAGATTATCCCAATTGTAGGAGTGATTTTTCTTTTTTTTATACCATGAAAAAAAGACCAATAGATGTCTCTAGTGAAGTTCTAGTAATTCAAGAACAATGTTTCAAAATTGGTTCACATATATGTAGAACTTCCATGAATTTGAGCAGTGTGGTTGTCAATAATGGGTAGAATTAGTAAATGTTACACGTGTGTAAAGTGGTCACTTAAACTAGCATATGACGGTCGTCAGCCCCGTAAATGCCCAGACTTCCATATTCTTCTTCATCTTTGATGAAATCTCAAAAAAATATATAATAATATGGTCTTTAGTTGGCTCATTTTAGATTTTTGTGATATTAACCATTGATTTTTGACAGAATATTATAATGGAAATGTTTGTATGTTAAAAAAAAAAAGAGCTCCACCGACAAGACACATAAAGTATATTGGTGAATCTCAGCAACAAAAACACCCTGTTGCGTTAATTACTTTCTCAAATTTACCTAGTAATATCCAATAAATATTTTGTGTGTCTCCAAATAACATATGTTCTTGTTCACAAATCTGGATTATCTCTAATAAGGAATTATTGTTACATTATTTTTTGATGTGATTGTCAATCATGGGTAGAATTGGTGAATGTTACACGTGTGCAAAGTGATCACTCGAACTAGCCTATGACGGTCGTAAGCCCCGTAAATGCCCAGACCTCTATATTATTCTTCATTTATGTTAAGATGTCAAAAAAAAATGTAAATTGAAAGCATTGTTAACATTGTGGTATAATTATTTAACGCTCTCCTTATAATTCATCGTTCACTTTGTGTAATACCACGTCAAATAAAAACCCCTATTTCATGACAATCGGTTTCGGAATTATCATTCTATCATCAAGTCAAATATTTACATATTCTAGAGAAATTAGAAATAAGTAAAGCAATTAATAAAGACCTACCCATAATAAATAACCGATAAAATTTAACTTTAAGTCCACTTTTATAAATATTTCCACTGTGATTCCCCTATCTTCTTTCTCTCTATTTTAAATAATAATAATTAAAATAATTTAAGTTTTACAAAAATAGCAAACCGTAACAACTTCACTTTAATCTAAATTTTACTTGACGGAATAAACTTTCTGAAACCGGTAGTCATAAAATATTGTTTTTTTTATTCAAAAGTTGTGTTTAAAAACGTGTGTTTTCAAAGTGAACGCTGAATGATAAAGAGAGTGTTATATCCAATATATAATTAAATGAATAAAACCTCAATTTTCTTCCCTTTTCGCCTTTTTATTTTCGTAGGTTTTGATGCTGCGTTACATTACAAAAGTATATTCGTTTATTATGATAAACTCTGAATTTTTTAAACAGTTATTAAGGCTGCCTTCTTGGTTAGGGATTGTCAACTCTCGTAAGGATTACAGGGGCTTTTCTAAGGTCATATCTCTGCGGACATAAATAGAAAGAGGGAGGTCTTGGAAAATGCTTTGAGAAGATTCAACTTAAATTCTGAAATCGGAGTGTTGAATTTTCCGCTGATATTTTAAACCTTATAAAAACTTTCAATGTATTCTCAGCTTTTATTGAAAGCACAGATTTTCTGAAAAAATAAGATGATATTAATTTGTTTTTAGAGTTATTTGTAAAAAAATAAAAGATTTGATAATTCAAAACAATTGTATTTTTACTAGTTTAAGTTGTTAGTTACTCAATAAATATCGGTGGTACAAATCCAAGTACCAATATATCCTTTTGTAATATTATAATTTTTCCATATTAAAATAATTACAATTCTGCTCCTTATAGAAGCAGTGCCCTAAGCTTTCATCACGACTAGACGTGACACGATGCATCGTGTCTTGACACCACAAAGAGAAGGCCAATACAATTAATAAAATAAAGTGTATTTTGCATATTAAAAGCATTGATATCTTTGTGGTATGGTAATAAAACACTCTCAAAATAAAAGTGGTATCACACAAAGTAAACAACGGAGTCTTGGTTCCGGCCCCCATGTATGAAAATGAAACATGGAGTTGGCAAAAGAAGGATGAAAGTAGACTGAATATAGTCGAAATGCGATCTCTCGGAAGAATGTGCGACAAAACGATGTATGATAGATGTTTAAATAGTGAAATAAGGATGGAATGCAAAGCTGAGATAAGCATTATCGATAAAATTAAGAAAAGGTGTGTTGAGATGGTTTGGACTTGTAGAACGAATGAGTGAGGAAAGAACGGTAAAACAAATTTATGAGGCGAATATAATTGGAAAAAGGAGCAGAGAAAGACCGGGAAAAACTTGGCACGATCAGGTATGCCAAATACTTGAAAGCGGTCAGGTTAGGAGTCGAAACAATCGGTGGGTATGTATGAGGAGATGCATGAAGTGGACAGAGTGGTGTGACGTTCTATTCTCGCTGCCTACCCCTGCGGAAAAGCGGCGTGATGGTTAGTTAGTTAGTTCGTTTGTCAGTTAAATAATGGATGATAAGAAAAGTGTTTTTGATTTTTTTATTCGAGAAGCCGTTATTTAATTAAAAATCAATTACTTTATCTGATTCATAAAAATGCCTTCTGAATCGCTTTAAAAATAACATCCCTTTTCACCGCTTGACTTTCTCCCCGCGAGTCGGCAGGACGCGTTGATTCGAGATTAATATCTCTCAGTTATTTAGACACTTCGCTAACAAAGTGAAGTTAAGAACATTGTTCACAGTTAATAATCTCGTTAATAGTTAAACATCTTGCGCGGACGCGGGCGGGAGCTTTTGTTCCGCCCGGAAATTAGGCTTTATCATTCCAGTCGTTGCAGAGAACCCGCGATGCCATCTAGCGGTGAGCGGCCGAAACAGACCCGTAATTCAGGACTTTTTCGCGAAAGTAATTTGTAAATTGTTTGCTGGAAAAATGAATTATCGCTTTAAGTAATTTGGATTATGTTTTTTGATAAAATTTCTTTTGTTTTTCACGGCCGTTTCACTTCCTTTTGACAAAATGCTTTGGAAATTTTAAGTAATCATATACTAATTAATTTGTCCGCCTTCGCAGTGTAAAGGTTAGCGTGTTAAGCTACCATTACACTAAGGGGATGAAAATAAATATTATTGATTTAACACTCTAATATTTATTTGATATTACCCTGGACTGGTCTTTGAAGCGCAGGGGTGATAACCTTTCCGTCGTGTTTTAAAAGATCAAGATAATACTGCGTTTGCATAGTGCAGTGCCCTATGCACCATCGGGTGCGGATAAGATTAAGGTTAAGGTAAGAAATCCGACAGTCGGTATTTGGTCGCTTACAGTTGGCATCAAAAGGTCAGTTTTTAGTATTTAATATGTGAAAAACATTGTACATACCTACATGAAATAAAATGAAATTGACTTTAATGCAAAAAAGGTTATCAAGGTATTTTACAAATACTTTAAGCCATTAACATGACATTAAGGTAAGATACAGTTATTATCTCACTGTGGACAATTTTTTCGGCAGTCAATATATTTTTTTTTCAATATTTGTTACATTATAAGTACTATTGTAATACATTTTTGTTTTAATAGAATATTTTTTCAATGACTTCAGTGTCCCGGATAATCGCAGTTTATCCGACCCCGTAAGATCGAGTGTGTACTGTTATTTTATTATGTTCATTTTTTATTTATGAATGTCTATTATTAACGGGTATCAAAATCAATCTTAATTGCAAAACTTAATACAAAAATATGGTCATAACACGAATCATTTCGTGACATTGTTACGAATTGTTTTCGAATTCGTCGTTTTCGAGTTCAACATAATAAATTAATTTAATGGTCGAGAGAAAATATTAATTGGATACTTCTGAAAACTTTGTTGTATAACAATCAACTTAACAGGCTTCGTTGGGGTCGTTTGACTTTGACGGACGAATAACCCTAGGTCCGAATTTATTAATATTCAAATAACGGGTTAATAACCGAGAGTTGTTTTATTTGAACAGGGTTAAAATTTCATTACGAATTTTCATTCGAAACGTACGGCTACAATAACCGCAATTAAAACTTTATAATACCAATGAATTACTGAAGTAAACAGAAATTATTATAAACAATATTATTGTATGAGGTTATTCATAAATATTTATATTGTGTTTAATTACTTGTTGAATTGATAGTCAATAAAATGTCATCTTCGTTTTGAGTACTTTTTTTTATTAACATAAATTGGATACAACATTTTGAGTGTGTCCAAATACTAAAATAAAAATGAAATTGATATTTTCTGGCGTTTCTCATGTGTGTGATTATAATCCAGGATTCGGACCTCACATACTAATATAAGAGTTTCTGCTTAGTAAAAAGCTTCTTTACATCTCACCAATAGATGTCTCTAGTGAAGTTATAGTGATTCAAGAACAAGGTTTCTAAATTGGTTCATATATACAGAACTTCCAAGAATTTGAGTGGTGTGGATGTCAATAATGGGTAGAATTGGTGAATGTTACACGTGTGTAAAGTGATCACTTAAACCAGCCTATGACGGTCGTCAGCCCCGTAAATGCCCAGACTTCCATATTTTTCTTCATCTTTGATGAGACGTCAAAAAATAATATAAATTGTATACATTTATTAATCTCACAATTTTAAACATATTGAAAACAATTTTTTTTTGCAGAAACCCACCAAGCCACCTTGTGTGTCTTGTCGGTGGAGTTCTTTTTTAATACATTTTTTTTTGTTTTTAACGATTTTAACCTAATATACACACAAAAAACAGAGAAAAAATAAGAATGCAAACATATTATTTTTTGACATCTCATCAAAGATAAAGAAGAATATGGAAGTCCGGGCATTTACGGGGCTGACGACCGTCATAGGCTGGTTTAAGTGATCACTTTACACACGTGTAACATTCCCTAGAGCTAGAACTTCACTAGAGACATCTATTGGTGCGATAAAAATCCTGTAATTGGAGATAATCCAGATTTTGTGAACAAGTATTTGGACACACTCAAAATGTTGTAAGAATATAAACATTTTACAATTTTCATAAAATTAACTCTTGAACCCATTTCTTTATTTTGTTTTTGTTCCATATTTTATTTTGACCTCTAACATATGTCGGCAACAAATTAAAAATGTTCGGAATGATATATTGCAATGTTCGGCTCCCATATTTATTGTTTATTCTTGTTTATTTATTATTAAAACTGTTTTTTCAAATACCTTCTTATTTCTGGGACGAATAGATATTAAAACATAGTAAAAAAAAAACATATTAAAAAAAAACATAGTGAAAAAAACATAGTTAAAACATAAGAAAAAAAGGGTAATGAAGTTAAGTTTGAGTTCATTCATAAAGAGTAATTATATGTTAATTTACTCGTTGGATTGATAAGTCAACAAAATACCAACTCTTTTTAACATTCAACAACGACTAGTATTTGGTATTGTTTTTATCAATTTGTTTTCTTTAAACCCAGATAACATTTAACGTTATTGAATTTTTAGCTGCAACACCGTCTTTGTATTGAAAAAATAATTTGAAAAAAATCATAATTATTTTTTTTTATATTTAATATATTGTAAAAAAATGTGATTCCTTGTTCACAAAATCTGGATTATCTCCAATTACAGGAGTTATTTTTATATTATTTTTTGACATCTCATCAAAGATGAAGAAGAATATCGAAGTCTGGGCATTTACGGGGCTGACGACCGTCATAGGCTGGTTTAAGTGATCACTTTACACACGTGTAACATTCACCAATTCTACCCATTATTGACAACCACACTACTCAAATTCTTGGAAGTTCTGTTTATATGAAGTTCTATATAAATGCCCAGACTTCCATATTCTTCTTCATCTTTGATGAGATGTCAAAAAATAAAAAATAATAAAAAATAATGTGTATAAAGTTATTACTTAATCAGCCTGTAACAGGTCATCAACCCTGTAAAAACCCTGACTTCCATATTCTTCTACATCTGTATTGAGATGTCAAAATATCGAAGCATACATATGTTAGTCAGGTGACTAAATGAGAGGGTAATTAAGTTTGGTTTGAGGGGAGAGAAGATGGAGGTATTATGGCTAGAAGAAGATATATTTATGTTAAAATGTATGATACAAATATACATACGGTGCTTTACTCAAATTTATTTTTCTCATTTTCCAAAAAGCTTTGAAAAAACACCCTATCCTTCCAAGAATGGTATCCCTAAGCACGCGGTCATTGAGAAAACATTCAATATCCAAGGAGGAATATTTCCAGAATCATGTTTTTATAAACAGAAAAATAACAAAAGTTTGCTCCTTTGATACGTACTCTGTAAGAATAAATAAACCATGAATTATTCTGATATCTAACGAAGTAACTGGGAAATCTCTAAACAATTCAAAGATCTTTCTCAAAGGTTCCGCAGATCATATTTGCTTGCTCTTGTGTGGATATTTCAAAGGATTTGTTTTCGGGCCGAAATGTTTAGGAGGAGCAAAAATAACACCGAGACGCTACAATATTCTACCTCGATAATCTTTTTGCTGTGGCATGAAATTGAATTTTACTACATTATGAATATTGCGGGAAAATGACGTATAAATGTGTAATTTTGCAAGTAAAGAAGCTACAATAAAAAATCGTAGACAGTAGAAATATGATAAACGTTTTTATCGAATTGTGGCATTTCGGACTTCCCACATATTACGGGTTAATTTATTTTATACGTTACTAGCTTTATCCGGCCACGCGTTGCTGTGGTTCAATCTGATTTAAAAAGAAATGAAAGTAAATAATTTCATATGTTTCATCTCACAATGCTTGTCAAAATAAATGAACATGTTTTTTTTTTTTAATTAATGACCATGTTGGAAGTGTTTTTTTCACTGTGAAATCTATTTAATATCAACTTTGGTTAATCATTGTATATCTCCGTAGAACAGTGGTAAGCACGTTTGTATACCATACTAGCGACTCTGGGTTCGATTCTCAGGGGGATCAATATAAATATAATTGATATTCCCTTATTTATTAAATATCACCCTGGTCATGTATAAGATACGTAGGATGATCACCTTGCCATCATGCAATCAACGATTAAGATAACACTGCGTCGATGCCATGCAGTACCCTGTGCACTATTGGGTGTTAGAAAAAGAAGACAACTGAAGAGGAAACTGATCACATGATCTTCGTATAACTATCGACTTAACTTTTCATTAATTAAATGTAGTGCCCTATTATATGCACTTTCAGGTTCGGATAGGGTAGTATTAGTAGAAGCGCCATAACTACAGTCATCTGTATCCAATCAAATATCTTTCAGTCCTATATCCAGTAATCTAGAACGCAGGACTGGTGATCTACCTTTCATATGATTTTTTATCAAGTTACCATCACGTCAATGCGATATGGTTGCCAATGTACGATTGGGTTTAAAAGATGAAAACATTATTAAAATACAACCTTCATTCAATTTTGTGATATTTTAAAGGCATATTAATTTGTTTACAACATTTTGAGTGTGTTCAAATACTTGTTCACAAAATCTGGATTATCTCCAATTACAGTAGTTATTTTCATATTATTTTTTGACATCTCATCAAAGATGAAGACGAATATAGAAGTCTTGGCATTTAGCCCCGTAAATGCCCAGACTTCCATATTCTTCTTCATCTTTGATGAGATGTCAAAAAATAGCATTTTAATTTGATTACCAGATGATCCTCAAAAGCAACCCGGGTAACAGGATAATGAGTAAGTACTTAAATGGTACTCAACTGAAAGATATCGTTAAAAATACCTAATATATTTGTATTTCTCGAATAGAGTTGCCGCGCTTACGAAATTCAACTTGAAAATGTTTGATTTATAAGAAAGAAAGTCGAATAAATTCGTTACGCAGAAAATAGATTTGAAAAAAAATATCGATTCCGCTGATGTCACAATGAATCATTCGCTATTTGTCAACTTGTCTCGCGCTCTGTGTAAGTAAATCTGCCTCCGAGGCAATAAAACATTATATGCCCAATTTTCTGACGGCTCGCTGTAAAAATAACGAAACATGTTTATAAATAACGGAATCCTTTTGATATTTTAAACTACTCCCGTTTACTAGGCGGGCGGAATTAATTTGGCCGGGCTGATTGATTTATTGTTATTTTTATACCAGTCACTCTTTGGGAAACTCGGGGAACAAGATTTCGTAGTCAAATAAACCGTTTTTCCTCAAATTTATTATCTGCTTGAAAAGCTCAAACAAATTTCGTTCGGCCCATCAAGTTGAGAACGTTTTAGTTGGTAAATGATACATTTACTTGTCGCTATAAATTTCCATTTTGTTCCACGTTTTATATACAAAAGCTGCCGTTTTATTTAATTTTATGCGTATGCCTAATAATTCTGTCCGTAGAAAAAGCATTAAGTGGAACATCACCTGTCTTTTTAATTATTTAAATCGTTTTTGAAAGCACCAATTTATTTGTCGTACAATGTTTCTGGCCCACCCATACATGCTTCAATTTATTTGTTTTGTGTAAATGAAATAGATCAAAGATCTCATTCCTAAAAATAAGAACTCTGGGATTTTAAATACATGTTTTTAAATGTACAAAAATAAATATATTTTTTCCATTTCTCAAAAGAAAGATCGAAAGGATTTTATGTACATTTTTTTTTAATCCATACAAAGACATGTGCTTCTTCCGTTCCGTAAAAATATGAATGATAGGATTTAAACACATATTTTTGATTCTCAACTGTATGTAGATATTATAAACTTTAGGAAATTTTACACATCTTTTTTATTTTAATTTGATGAATTGATTTTGTTATTTAATACACATTGTACAATATTTTACACATTCAAATTATAAATTTATAACTCCTAATACCTAATTGACAACAAATAATATAGGTTTTACACATAGTTACAAATGTTTTTTCCTTCATTTTAGTGTCAAATTTAAAGAAAAACGTTCAGTTGAATTCCTTTGGAATACCATATCCGCTTAGTGTAAAGCAAATAATAAACGTATATATAAAGTAGTTATACTCGAGAGTAAAAGATAGAGCCTTCAAATAAGGCTTAATCGAGTGGTGAAACTTGTAACATAGAAAGATTACTGAATTTCTACTTCATTAGGCTCGATTTTACTTCCATCAATATTGTATAACGACACGAGATGTCGGATTTTAAAGTATTTTGGGAATGACATTAACTAGGGATGGAGTTGTCAAATAAATTGACTTGGAAAAATAAATATGTTTATTTTACTAAGTTATTTTTATGATCCATTTACGTGCTTTATTGAAAGCGCTACATGTTGTATAAAATACAAAGTTTAGTCAACTGACAAAATAAAACAACTAAATTGAAGTTAAAATACGTTCAATTTCATAATTGCGTGAAATGGATTTCTCCTTATATATAAACAACTTTAAAATTTAATACAATATGGATGCATGATTATAAAAACAATATGGTATATTTTGTATAAATAACCTTTTTCAATATTTGCCTTTGGCACGAGAAAACTCAGTAAGGGCACAAAATTATATATTTTTTATTTGTAATCACGTGTATGATGAAATAAAAATAATAATTTAATAAATGCTTAATAAATAATAATCATTATAATAAGCAGAATTGTGAACGTTACACGAGTGTTTGATCGCTCAAATCAGCCAAAATGACAGGTTATTACTTTTGCGATGCTCAAACTTCCATCTTCTTTCGAATAAAAACGAAAGATTTCTCTTCTCAAATTCAAAGACCAAATATTCCATATTCTTCTTCTTCAATAAATTAAGAATTCCAGTAGTGATCGTGTCTTTAAGAACAGTGTCCATCGATGGTTGCTTCTCGTTGAAAGGGACAAGGTAGAAAGTGATTTAATTAAAATCCATTTGTAATTATTTTATTGTAATACCTTTATACTTCAAATTGTTATTGTATCTACTGTATGTAATGTATTTTATCTAATAATTTTAAAAAAATATTTGTCGTTTCGGCATTAACTTTGTGGTAAGACATGTTTCAATGAATAAAAAAACACTTGTTTTTTACCACTTGAGTTTTATTAAAGACTACATGTTTCAGAAGTTAAACTTCCATCATTCAGGTCTGTATAATAACTGAAACATGTAGTCTTTAATAAAACTCAAGTGGTAAAAAACAAGTGTTTTCTTTAATCATTGTAAAAAAAAACAAATCATGGTGATTTTTTGTAATGTATTAACATGTAAGTATTTCGGCTCAACACAGGTCATGCCTAAAGAGCCGTAATACATTTAGTAAAAAATGTAAGTATCTTTGAAATAAATCAATTTAAAAATAATAATAATAAAAAAATATTGAATTGAAGTTTTGTACTGAAATTTTTTGATAGAATTGCATTTTGTAAAATAAAACAAAAACTCAATTGTGTCGACGAATTTTGGTCACTAGTCAAATCAAACAAAAGAGGGAAAAGCTTTATGTATTAATTTTAAATCAAACACAGATTTCTTGAGTCCACTAAGTTGTATTTTATAAACAAAAACACATAAAAAATTATATTGTGACAGTTGTTTCGCCTCGTTAGGGCATTATCAAACGAACGTGAAGATCAAATGGACTACGGTCCTTATGTAGCTATACAATTCTAAGTGACAGTTTTAACAAGTGCAGCAATAATTTATGGGAGACAACAGTAGCTTATGGGGGATGTAGGTATGTACCCTTATATTTATTTTCTGGGAAAGGAAGAATTTCCTAACAAGGCGAAACAATTGTCACAATATAATTTTTTATGTGTTTTTGTTAATAAAATACAACTTAGTAGACTCAAAAAATCTGTGTTTAATTTAAAATTAATACATAAATTAAAATGGAGTTCTACAAATTAAATGCCAAATCAATAAATTAATGAAAAGCTTTATATTTGTTGTTTTATTTATATTCTATGACTAATCAATAAAAAATCTTGAAACGTGTGTACTTTGTAAATTGCGAGCAAATATCTTAATCCCGGTATGCGGAATGAAGTTGATATTTTGTATCGCATCTCAACACCCGTCCTGGGTCGACATACTCGTATCATCAATCATCTGCAGCTTCCAATAAACCCCAACATATGATATTTCTCACGTTCGACGGGAACCAATCCGCTTTATTTAATACTACCAGTGTATACTTTCATCACATGAGAACCATATCCAATACCAATATTACCATCAAAAGTCGTATCGCTATTATGAAAACGGATGAATCGATACGTTTTATAGGTAATTCCAACCTGTTGATATACTGGAGATATTATAACAATATCATAAAGAAGAGAACATTTTTTGATGGAGGGTATTTTTATACAGTATACATCAATAAATTACATGAATGTAACAAATTATACGAGCCCTTTAGGCTTAATCTTGTACCATAAAAAATATATTCTATTTTAAAATATATGAATTGTTTTACAACATTTTGAGTGTGTCCAAATACTTGTTCACAAAATCTGGATTATCTCCAAATATGGGAGTTATTTTCATATAATTTTTTAACATCTCATCAAAGATGAAGAAGAATATGGAAGTCTGGGCATTTACGGTAAATGCCCAGACTTCCATATTCTTCTTCATCTTTGATGAGATGTCAAAAAATAATACGAACTGTTTTATTTATTACATATATTTTATTTGTCCGCCTCCGCAGTGTTATGGTATTCATGATAAGTTACCGTGCTGGAGGTCTCGGGTTCGATTTCCAGGGGAGGTTTAAAATAAATATAAGTGATATTACACTTGAATACTTATTTAATATTACCCGGGACTTGTCCCTGAAGCGCAGGAGTGATCACCTTGCCTTCATATAATTAATGATCAAGATAACATTGCGTCAATACGATGCAGTGCCCTTTGCACCATTGGGTGTGGATAAGGATTAGAGGGATTTTATACTTCAATATTTATTTAATATTACCCTGGAATTGTTCCTGAAGCGCAAGAGTGACCGCCTTGCCTTCATGTAGATCATTTATCATATACAATTGGAGAAACGTTTAATTTTTTTAGTGACAAAACAACAAAATATGTATGATACATATGAAACGTGGGTGATACGTGCTAGGAGCAACGTTTATACTTTTCACCAATTCTCAATTTAATGGCAAATTCCTCATTTATCAAAACTTCAACTTATACTGAGGAAATCTTATCATATCTATGGTGTTATTATATACTGCTTTAAAAATAGTGCAATATGGATGATCTGTATTTGGCAGAATGGTGAACGTTACACAAGTGTATAAAGTAATCACTTAAGCCACCCAATATCAGGTCGTAAGCCAGGAAGCTCAGACATCTATCTTATTTATATTTTGTATACAAAACAAAAGATTATTATTCTCCGTACACGTCTAAAGTTAATTCTATTCTATTTGTAATACCATATTTTATAAATTTATATTTGAAGCACTAACTTTGTGATTTTTCATTTTATAATTCAAATGTGACTTTATTTTAAAATCACAAAAAGTGATTTTATAGTGATTTTAAAACAAAGTTACATTTTAATTATACCATATTTTTACTTTTATAAATATTAACGGGGTAAATAGTAAAGAGAACATTTGGTAAATTCTACATTCTAATAAAAAAGACTCATTGCATAATTTAGAGATTATGGAAATTAAAAAAAGCCATAAAACAAAATTTAAATATTATAAAAAAAAACAATTAAATTTAAGTAACAGTCCTATTTTGATATTTTTTCAATTTGTGATTCTAAAATTTCTGCACAGTAGGTTTTTGTGTTTTGTGTATTCTCCACTTTACGTATGCGTGCGCAGCTTTATACTGTTTTTTGGGTGATTTCATTAGTTGCTATTTGGGGTTGCTTTGTAATGAATAATAAAAATAACATTAAGGATTTTTACGGAGTGTGTGGAAGTTTTTGGTCAGAGTATTTTAATATTATTTATTGATTCGGCATTAACTTTGTGGAATGACATGATTATTTTATTAAAATTGAACATTTGAATATACCACTTTAATGAATTTTATTTTATTTACGACTAGTTTCGAAAACTATAGATGTTTTCACCTTCTGGTACAAATTAAAACAGATGTAAACATCCATTGTTTTCAAAACTAGTTGTTAATAAAATAAAAGTCATTAAAATGGTATATTCAAATGTTTAATTTTAATAAAAAAAGAGTATTTTAATGTTTTTAATGTTTTAGAATTAAAATATATCCTGATGATGACAAGGTTCTTGTCGAAACCGGTAGGTTAAATTGGATAAATAAATAAAAAGTGGTGAAAACAAAGTTAATTAATTTTATAAAGAACATTTCTTTTCACTTATAAAAGTAATATAACCTGACAAAACAGCATCCTACGCGTGAACTGTGCTTTCAGGAAAAGCACCTCGTCACGAGAAATCTTAGCCGATTAAGTTTTATTAGCCGCTGGTGGGTTAGGGGTTGATTTATCGGCAGAACACTTTTATACTAGAAAATTGTGCGTTGAGCTCGCGGACACGAATACTTAATAAATTCCAGGGAAAATATTTATACTTAAGGAAATGTAGGGGCATTTTTCAGCGCGAGAACGCCGCTTTAGGTGTTTATTCGTCTAATAAGTTTACTACGTTTTAACAATAAACTTGTTAGGATGAAAATTAAATAAGCCGTAATTTACTTACATATGATTTTCGCTTAAAATATTAAGTGATTATCATCCTGGGGAATAAATTTCCAACGAATATTTTAGAATTAAACTACTGAAATATAAATTCAGTTTGTTTTATATTTTCTAAATAAAATAAATAAATACATTCTTATCGATTTGAAAGTGTGAAAAAATCTGGCTAGCTTTAATTTAAAATACCGATATTTCAGAAGCGAAACTTTTTTTAAAATGTTTAAAATATTATTTTTTGATATCTCATCAAAGATGAAGAAGAATATGGAAGTCTGGGCATTTACGGGGCTGACGACCGTCATAGGCTGGTTTAAGTGATCATCTTACATAGTGCAACATTCACCAATTCTACCCATTATTGACAACCACACTACTCAAATTCTTGGAAGTTCTGTAAATATGAACCAATTCAGAAACCTTGTTCTTGAATCACTAGAACTTCACTAGAGACATCTATTGGTGAGATGTTAAGAAGCTTTTTATTAAGCAGAAACTCTTATATTAGTATGTGAGGTCCGAATCCGAATCCTTTAAAATAGCTTAAACTCTTAAATATTTCTCTTTATCTCTTTCTAGCCTATATCCACATTCAATCCTGCATAGGGTATCAAAAGCCATCGAAAAGGTTTTATCTTTGTTATAAATAACATGAAAGGAAGGTCATTACCTTATAGCACTATCATTGTGCTTCCTTATAGCACTATCATTGGAAAATCTATCATACGAGTACATCATCATGCCGCACATTTGTCTGAGATAACGCATTTCGATTATATCAGGTACTTTCATCCTTCTTTTGCCAACTCTTTGCGTCACTTACATGCGTCCATACATGCGTTTGAAAATTTGATCAATTAAAGTATCATATTTTGCATAATTTAATGATTCGCTGCAATTGAGTTGGATAAATAGGCGGAAATCGCAGTAATATATCAGACGTAAGCTGATTTACGTCGAGGTTCGGTTTGTGTAACCGGCGAGAAATTGGCCCGATATGTTTGGGGGAGCCCTGGCAAACATTTGAGACGGGTCGGTAGATATAGCGAATGACGCAGTGCCAGAGTCAATAATGCTATTGTGATAGGGCGTAGTCAATCAGGGCTGGCAATTTTTTTTTTAATATTTCACAAAAACGACGATTTGGATCTGATTGTAAATTAAAAAAATAAAAGTTGTGTAGCATGACTAAAGTATAACGTCGAAAGAAGAAAAATTGACACATTAGAAATGTAGAGTTACACATATCGCTCACTCCTTTCAAGAACGTCATAAATCAAAAAACTTGATTTTTCAGGAGAACGTTTTTAAAATTTAAAATATAACACAATGTATTAAAAATAAATATCAAGCCACTTATTGAACTTTTAACTGTACAACAGATCTTTTTAGGTAAAACCTGAAGGTTTTTCTCCATTTGAAAAATATTTAGTTTATTAAAAAAAAAAAAAAAAACAATACCTTTTCTTAAATATTTAGTTTATTTAGAATAATAATTAAACAATACCTTTTCTTCAAAATGCAAAAACAACACTTTTTGCCCTGTACCGGGTAAATATTTAGTTTAAAATATGCCTCTTTTGATGGGATAAAGTACATTTTTTGGGCATTTCGATAACATGCACAACTGAAAATTGACGATTTTCGATTTATGACGTTCTTGAAAAGAGTGAGCGATATATAGCTTGACTCTGTCTAGTATCTGTACAAGCCGAATTCTTCAGTTCTTTAAAACGTTGCGCGGAGCAATGAGGATAACCTGGAGCGACTTGTTGTGATAGGTAGGGAGTAGAAGATCCCCTATACGATGGACCGATCAAGTTAAGGTAGCTGCAGTCACCTCGTCGGTTGAAGCGCTACGTTCAGTGCAGTTAAGGGATACCTGGAGCAGAGTTTTGCTTCGACAAGGGTGACAACCTTCAGTAATGAAGAGAAAGACGGAGAAGAAGCATGACTAATGTGGGAACGGGCAAAACATGTTGCACGATAAGACCTCAAAAGATGGACCCCTAAAATTTTAATATGAAGAATTTTGGAGAATAAAAGAGGCGACGGAAGACTTAAAACAATATGGTCCGATGACATATGTGCTGTCTGGGGTAAAAACTGGCTGTAAACAGTAACTTACCGAAAAATATGGAAGGATATAGAAGAGGCCTGTATCTAGGAATGGAACACAAAAGGCTTGAGAAAAAGAAAAAGAAAAGAAAAATATAAACTTTGTGATTTTCTATGCTTAAGTCATTTTTCTTATTATTTAAGAAATTTTTCAAAAATGTTTTAAATTAAAGCATTAAATATTTTTCGCAGCCCTGATTTAAACTGTTTGACTTATAAATTACTCCAATTCTCCATTCCCTGACCCCAATAAGAGCAATAAAGATGTAAAATTAACAGTTCGTGAAGTGCATATCAATCCACGAAAACTGCATAGAAATATGTTTCTGAAACTGTTACGCCAACGGAGGCTCTATTCTTGCACCAACTCAGCTACTGACTCTGAATAAAATACTTACACATTATAAATAATAGTACCTTACTACAGTTACTTACTACAGTTACAAGTAGAATGACGAATTTTACGTGGTTTTAAGTGGTTTTAATACAGAGCTTATTTTTTTATATATAAAAATTTATTAACATATAAAAGTCATATTAGAAAACGTGTCAAATTAACACTGGAAATTTTAATATAAAGCTCACATTCAAAAAAGAAAACAATTTTGACTTTTGTAATTTCAAATCTATTAACAAAAGGCAAACGGTAAAAGGTTTTTTTAAAAATAACATACTTCTCTAAAAAAATATATTAGATATTTGACAATAGTGTTAAATATAAAAAGGTCATTGAAAAAATGTGTCAAATGAACACTAAAAATTTTAATAAAAAGCCCATATTTAAAAAAGAAAACAAGTGTGACTACTTTAATTATAAGTCTTTTAGCAAAAGGAATACGTTAAAAGGTTTTTGCAAAATTAACATACTTCTCTAAATAAATATTTGACGTCAAAATTTTTTTGCAAAAATTAACATTATTCTCCAAAAAAAAAAGAGGTATTTGACAATAGAAATTGTACAAAGTTTATTTTTCAAATATAAAATTAATTTTACAAAAGTGGTTTCAATACTACAAAACCACTTACATTTTATATATGTATAACAACTGCATTAATGAATTTTAAAAAATAATAACTTTTACCTTACATATAAAATGGTACATAAATTTGAAACAAAGATCAGATGTAAATCATTGGTGATTTTTCAAGCAATAATTGTGAGTTAAACTCACAAAAGATAATTTTATAAACGTGAAATAAAATTTAAATTAAAACGAATTGAACGTGATAATAATTTCATTCGTCATTTAGAAGAAAGTTTTTTTTCAATTGAAGTATTTTTTTAACAATTAATGCATACATTCGATATTCATATATAAAAAGGTTGTATGAGCAGGTACTTGACATGTTCAGGACGCAGGACACCGTCTTCAGTCCCGCAAGGAATAATCGGGTCACATCCCATGCTGGGATTCAATTTCCACCAAAAAGGACAGCTTGATTTATTCCGTGATTTTCCCTTTGTGTTATGATTCGATATTTCATCACAAGCCCGCGACCATTTTTTCAGGAACTTCGGTCTGAATTTCCGATCAAACCGACAAAAAGTCCAAAAATCCTCTATCAATACAAATTTATTATGTTTGTTCGAACTACTCACGTGGTCAGCGAGCTCAGATTGAGATCGGTTCATAATGTAAACGCAACTTCTATAATGTATTATGCTATTCAAATCGTTTCTCTAATGGAAAAATATACTACATGTGTACACAAATATTTTTCTGATTAAAAATTGTCATATCAAATATTTCCACATTTTTCAAACGACTTGTTTAATTTTTATAATATAAAATAACCGTTTTTATAATTTAATTCATAAAACGACCTTAAGTCATGATATTCAATGGAGTATAAACAACAAAGATGAAATCAAAATAATATTTTTTTACTCATAATTAATGCTTTTGAAATCGTTTTTCTATTGAAAAAATAAAACATATGTAAACAAATATTCTTGTCCTCAAAAATATCGTCATAATAAAATAAGTTTACATTTTTTTCATACAAATCATAAAATGTTTTTTATAAAAAATAAACTTTTTTATTATTTTACACATTACTTTTTCACTGCCAAAGGTGTCTGTAAACAACAACGATTAAATTTAAATTACTTATTTATTGAATCACCATTTAATTAATAATATGTGGAATTGTTTAATTGGCTTTTTTTAAACGTAACTATTTTTTGTTAATGTAATGTAATGTTTATTATTGTTAATGTAACTATTGTTTATTATATCATTTTTTATATGTAAGCTGTACAATTCCCAAATAAATAAAAATAAAAAATTATCGTAACTAGCAAATACACTACCACACTGCCGAGAGTGTAAGTCAATTACAAAATTCTTCATTATCGATACCACTTTTTTATCCATGTTTAAGGCTGCCACTTTTATCGGTGTACTACTTTTATATGTTATATTTATGCCAAACTCGCATTCATAAAACTCAGTTGGCTTCTGGTAACGCATAGAGCCGGTTATCGGGACAGATCTAATTTTTTTAGAATACAAATTGGATTTTTTAGTCAATTACGTCAAATGTTACCTGGGTTTAGATAAAATTAAGTAGCTTTTTCACGAATACTAGGCTAGTCTTTTAATGATATAATCAATTTTTCCGAATGTAATTATATATTTCAGTATAAAAAAAGGAAATTCTGTTGGCTTAGTACTTAAGAAAAAAAATTACAAGGGAAAATAAAATTGATAATACCCAAATAGTATTATTGTAAATACATACATGTTAGGTTACCTACTATTGTCTTTCAGAATTTATAAATATTAGTTCACAGTAAATTTGCCTGGTGAACAGTGAATAATGGAATTATCCTGAAATAGGCCGGAGATGGAAATATGTGAAAAGCCTTAGTGCACGCGTATTTGTACTATTAAAGCCGGAAGTTCCGCAAATGGACTGCTGAAATCACCGGAACTACTTTGCAGACAAAGCAACATGTTAAAGCGCCGTACTTAAACCTTCCAAATGTCACTGAAATGTCAAATTCTCATTTTCAGACGAAATATCTTCATCTTTTTCAGCGGGGAAAAAGTTTACGTACATAAAGAATTAGTAAGAATTAATTTTTACTTTATTCTTGCATAACTATGTAAGAATACAAAATAAAAAATAAACCGTATATTTTTTTCTGCATATAATTTAAGTGACCGGGTTTCGTCATTACAGACATCAGACTGGCAAAACCAGGTCACTGGTTAAAAAAATATTTAAAAAAAATATACTTCATTTTAAAAGTGATTTATAGATTATTTTACAAAATAATATTTTGTATATCAATACCTTTCCTTACACAAAAAACATTTGTATCTATCATATATTGGCAGCTTGTGCACTACACGGAATTTTACCGTCCAGCAGTCCGGTTTTGAAAAATAAAAGCGACTACGACAGTTAAGTGTGATCGAATTTACGCGCACGATGATCACGCACCGATCGAACGCACCGATCCGAAGAAAGAAAGACAAAAGCACAAGCCAATCCAAGCCAATCTTTTAAATGCTAACTGAAATGCCGGACTGTAAAATTCCGTGTAGCGAACAAACGCCCATATACTATATTTCAAGTAACGACAAGTTATATTAAACTTTGGATTCAGTTGGCCGTCTAATAATATTCATCTGTTTTAAATGCGAGTAAGATTCATTCTTCCACACAAAAACATAATTTAATTTCATGAATCTTATTTTTAACATCTCATTAATTTTGGTGCTTTGAATGTCCTTCCCTCTTAGTTATGAAGATATTTCAAAAGCCAGTGCAATATCTCATTAACTACGTTGTAAAATATAACCTTTACTACTCTACTAAACATCCTCAAATTTAAGCAATGATAAGGGTGGTTAGTACCTAAGCTTAATTTTGATTAGTATGGCCCAAAACAGCACCCCGTCGAGAAACTCGCCCCCTGGCACATTTAACCCGTCGGCACAACAACACTTTCAGTGTGACCAAATACTTTTTTAACAAGTATTTGGACTCACTCAAAATGTTGTAAATAAATCATCTTTTCAAATTATAAGCGAAACATAAAAAATGAAAAGGATACTTTCCAGCGTTTCTCGAGTATGTGAATATAATCCAGAATTCGAACCTGACTTACAAAACTAGTTTCTGCTTAATGAAAAGCTTCTTTCAATCTCACCATAGATTCCCCGTGAAATTCTAGTGAATTCAAGCACTATGCTTCGAATTCGAACGATATATATATAGAGGTTCCAAGAATTTGAGTAGTGTGGTTGTGAATCATGGGTAGAATTGGTGAATGATACATGTGTCTAAAGTGATCTCTTAAGCCTGTATATAACGGTCGTAAGCCCCGTAAATGCCCAGACTGTCATATTCTTCTTTATCTTTGTTGAGAAGACAAAAAATAATAAAAACAATATTTTACATTTGCATATCAGTCGCGGTCTAAGCTGCACTCCTACCGTGGGTAGTTCTTATTATAAATAACTTTCTTGTGATATGTACAAATCAGTAAAGAAATCTTAAGTAATGCATTATTTCTTATAATTTATACACAAATTTATTAACGGCTGACCAAAGATATCCCTGTAAGGATAGAATCATCCTTTTGATTAAAATCTCAACTAAAATCAGTTAAAATTCATAACTATACATCCCAGGCATAATGTTTTACTTAGTTACTTGAGTTTATAACATTTCAGATTTATTATTCTTGATATTTTATCAAAGATGAAGAAGAATATGGAAGTTTGGGCATTTACGGGGCTGACGACCGCCATGGGCTGGTTTATGTGATCACTTTACACACGTGTAACATTCACAAATTCTACGCATTATTGACAACCACACTACTCAAATTCTTGGAAGTTCTATATATATGAACCAATTTTGAAACATTGTTCTTGAATCATTAGAGCTTCACTACAGACATCTATTGGTGAGATGAAAAGAAGCTTTTTATTTAGCAGAAACTATTTTATCAGTGTGTGAGGTCCGAATCCTGTAACAAGTATTTGGACACACTCAAAATGTTGTATTTTAGATCTAAAATACGTGCGTAACAGGTATATGTACCTACCATATTTATTGGTAAAACTGTAATAGTTAGAATTTTATGAGACACTTTTTTCATAACTCGGTTAAATTTGAACGCCTTTGACGCTTCAAAAGTTTGAGTCACACGTGAGCGTCATGACTTCTTGGACTATTTCATTCCACAAAAATCAATGTGTTTTGTGTGCGCTAACATTTTCTGCATTTAAAGATTATTGTTCTGGTTTTATCAGTTGCAAAATATTAGCGCGTCACTGTTTGACAAACCATGTCACCTCTCCTCCGGGTGGGGCAACATTTTTACCTTCGGTAAATTAGTATATTTGTTTACATTTTTTTTACGTTTTCAATAGATTCCGCAACTTAGTTTTTGAAAAAAATGCTTTGCAAAAGAAGGTCTATCAGGAAGCCTATATACTTCTTTATCAGATCTGGGAATGCGGTAAGACAGCTTTCAATATACATATCGCTCACTCCTCTCAACATCGTCATATATCAAAAAACTTGATTTTTCAGGAGATCGTTTTCAAAGTTTAAGAATATAATAAAATGTATTAAAAATAAATATTAAGCCACTTATTGAATTTTTAACCGCGCAACAGATCTTTTTCAGGTAAAACCTGAAAAAAAATTCTCCATTTGAAAAATATTTAGTGTATTTGAAAAAATAATTAAATAATGCCATTTTTCAAAACGCATATACAACACTTTCTGCCTTCTAGTGGGTAAATGCTAAGTTAAAAAGATTAAAATATGCCTCTTTTGCTGGGATATAGTACATTTTGTGGGCATTCCGAAAATATGCACAACTAAAAATTTACGATTTTTGATATGTGACGTTGTTGAATGGAGTGAGCGATATTAAAAAAAAACTGATATGCGGAAGGGTTAAATGCTTATTTTGATCCTATTCTGGCATCCAATTAAACTTTCAGAAAATTTCGTTAACACGGAATACCACGTTATTTGAGTTTTATTAGAGTACTTTGGAATAAATCCACCCCAGTTTCGTGAGGGCACAAAGGATTCGCTGATTTAGAATAATGGTCTGATATCAATAAGCTCTACTCGATATTGTCAGCCGGGGACTTGATTCTAACAATATGGCTATCGAAGTTGGCAAATATTACAATTCGAGCATAGACACCCCCAGGTAACAGAACATCCCCTGAGGAGAAGGCATAGACTTATGAGACAAGGACGCGCGAAAATATCAGACATATCATCGCTCTCCTGACCTAAGGTAGTAACATACATTTTTTTTAGATGGATATAGTTTTATTTAGATTTTCTTAGCGTGTAACCAGATCCTATTTTTAAAAAATACTTTTGATAATTTTCACGTTTTTAACTGCGCAGTCCGCCTGAAAAAAGTTTAGTTACTATATACATATTTACCAATATAGTTTAGTTATCAAGGGTTTAAGACCCAGCATTCGTAATGTCGCAATTTAATTTCCTTTAAATCCAGGAAACATTTAACGTAATTGATTTTAATACACCGTTTTAACATTGAACAAATAGGTTTATATTTAAAATTATTATATGGCTTTGAAAAGAAAAGAGTCATTGAAAAATAAGGAGTTATATGAGAAGTAATGAAAAATAAGGAGTAGTATAAAAATCTTTTTTCAATACATTAAAAATTGCTTAATTCAATACATATTCTTTAAAAAAAATTGGGCCTGGCAGACAAGTGACCTCTCCGGCGGTCTCCGGTGGAATGAATCGACTTATCGAATGTTGGGCGTTAATAATGAGCCACTAAGGCTCAAATAGTACGAAATTGAAATTAAAAATATTAATTAATTTTTTTTTGGACAAAAACAAATTACAATAATTTTATTTTAATGACCTGATGATGGAATGATTATTCCAAAGTCGGTAGTCACGAATAAGAGTTTATAAAAGTGGTATTACACAAAGTGAACGATGAATGATAACGAGTGTGTTCAAAAGTGGTGTTTAAAAATCAAAAATGCATATAAATATTTCTCTTTCTTTATAAAAATATCAAGTAAATTTCAGGAAATTTAAATATGCCAACTTCTAATAACATGGTCCTCAAATGCGATTGATATTATTGAAATCAAGAGCACGACCCTTTTCTGTGAATTCTCCACGGGGTGGAAGGAACAATGGTTGTAAAATCAAGGGTTGGTTGTTCTTAAAGGGATGAGTAAGGATCAGATGATCTGTATTATCCGCCTCGGGGTCTTTACTAATTAATGGAATTTATAAATTTGTAAAGATCTATATTTGTTTTCAATACTTCGTATTATGAAAAGCTACTAATAATGTATTTTGAAGGGTATCGAATTCCGCTGTACAAAGGATGAATTGAATCATCCCCTTTTATCACGTTTATTTACATTACATAACTTGGAAAAATCAAGTCGAGAATGAAAAAAAATATGTATTGATGAAAGATACATACCATAATATTGAAAAAATTAACTTGAAAATGTACGCAAAAATCCATATTTATTAGTGAAAGTGTACATAACATAAAGTTGAAAAAATTAACTCAAGGAAGTACGAATAAAATCAATATTTATCATTGAAAGCGTACATAAAATGAAATTGAAAAAAATAACTCGAGAAAGTGCGAAAAAAAAAATTATTAATGAAAGTGTACATCACATATCGCTCACTCCTTTCAAGAACGTCATAAATCAAAAAACGTGATTTTTCAGGAGAACGTTTTTAAAGTTTAAAAATATAACACAATGTATTAAAAATAAATATCAAGCCATTTCTTGATCTTTTTACTGTGCAACAAATATTTTAAGGTAAAACCTGAAGGTTTTTTTCTCCATTTGAAAAATATTTAGTATATTAAAAAAAATAATTAAACGGAACCTTTTCTTCAAAATGCAAAAACAATACTTTCTGCCCTGTAGCGGGTGAATAGTAAGTTAAAAATATGCTGATTTCGCTGGGATATAGTACATTTCCTGGGCATTCCGAAAGCATGCACAACTAAAAATTGAAGATTTTTGATTTATGACGTTCTTGAAAGGAGTAAGCGATATGTAAAGTTTAAAAAATTAACTTAAGAAATTACGAAAAAAAAATGTTTTTTGATAAAACCGTACATAACATTAAAATGAAAACATCAACTTGAGAAATTGAATTAATGAAAAATGAATTAATGAAGATATGCCAAATGTGTTTTGTAAATTAGCTCAGAGTGGTAGCTTTTAAGACTTAAAAGTTCTTTAAAATTAATTTTAAGATATCCTTATTCAATTTCATCTATATGGAGATATCAATATAAATACATATGTGAAAAAAATCTCCCTTGAGAAATTTTATTTGCAACGTTTTACTCATGGATCTATTTAACAAACTTTAAATTATTATCAAACAAGAAATAGTTTAACAGAAATTTGTGCCGCTGATAACAAACAATGTGCATATATAATGATAAGTTTTTCAGTTATTCTCAAACAGAGAAAGGAAAATAATACCAAACAAATGGCGATAGTTCTTACTATATAATATTGCATAATATATTGTTTATTTGAAGTTACTTGACAATTACTCAACAAACAAAAAAAACAAATATAAAAATATTAGATTCACAAACATATATTCAATTCGTTCATTTTTCTAATTTTGATCATAATTTTAAATTCACAATATTTTTGATGAAATTTTTAATAATAATAATAATAAAACCCTTATCCGCACCCAATGGTGCATAGGGCACTGCGTTATATAAACGCAGTGTTATATTGATCGTTTACACATGAAGGAAAGGTGATCAGCCCTCCGCTTCAGGTACCAGTCCAGGGTAATATTGGATATATGTAACAGTTAAAAAATCACTTATATTATTTTACTCCCCTTGGGAATCGAACCCGGGACCTCCAGAACGGTAGCCGAGCATGCTGACCATTACACTACGGAGGCGGACTTTTGAAATTTTTAGAAAAGAAAATTGATTAAGACATGCAATGAAATACAACATGGCCGCGTGATGCGATCTATTTCAGATCTATCCAACCGCATTATCTATTTATGAGTACTTCCTTTATACTAAATTTCATAAATTAATGACTTTATGGATAATGGAAGCAGGCTATAACTTTATCGCATACTTATCAAATAAAAATTGACCAAAAGCAATATGTGTTAAGTTTTGTGTTTTGGAACTTGATTTATGTGGCAAATGATTTTTTAAATATATTTTTAAAAGATTAAACACAACCGGTTTAGTCTAACGTGGTTCGCAATAGAGATTTATAATGGGTAGTTTTACAGGCTAGCTCTTCAGACTTTACACCGTACATCCAACATCCATCAATCTCTACCTAAGGCACAACAGGATGTCCGGTGTAATGTGTAATGGAGGATAAATTACAAGAAACCTTCCCTTAGATATCTGTATTATAAGGGATGCAGACTTACTTTGCGGCTTTTAATTAACTCACCCGTTTCGAATGAAGGTTTTTATTTACTCAGCTCTTTTTATCTGTGCTTTTTTGTACATATTAATTGAGAAGTTTTTTGGGGTATTTACTTTTGGCCAGTTTACTAAACTCGTTAGCTAAACTGGTAGTACACCAACTGAAAAAAGGCGACTTGCCAAAAGACCGATGAAAGTAGACTAAATGTAGTCAAAGTGCGATCTCTTAGACGAATGTGCGTCTAAACGATGTAAGATCTAAATGTGTGAGGATCAGACAAGATAGTTGGCTGTGGCATATTCTTGGGAACAACTCCACATCTCGCTCACTCCTTTCAAGAACGTCATAAATCAAAAAACTTGATTTTTCAGGAGAAAGTTTTTAAAGTTCAAAAATATAATACAATGTATTAAAAATAAATATTAAGCCACGTATTGAACTTTTTACTGTGCAACAGATCTTTTTAGGTAAAACCTGAAGGTTTTTTCTCCATTTGAAAATATTTAGTATATTTTTTAAAAAAAAATAACAATACCTTTTCTTCAAAATGCAAAAACAACACTTTCTGCCCTGTAGCGGGTAAATATTAAGTTAAAAATATGCCTTTTTTGCTGAGATATAGTACATTGTCTGGGCATTCCGAAAACATGATCAACTAAAAATTGACGATTTTTTATTTATGACGTTCTTGAAAGGAGTGAGCGATCTGTCTAAGTGAGACAACTACAGAAAACACAACAGGTGAAGACAAACTGTCAGGTGTTTTTGCATTTTTTTTAACCTTCCCTTTCACTTCTGAATTGTTCCGCATTTTATGTCCTATTTGATTCATGTTTTTGTCGCTTTAATTAACTTATCTCCACAGTGAAAACACCTAAAAAGTCCATAAATGAAAGGAAATTAGGATCCATTATAACTGTGGTGGCTTATTTTGTTTTGTATGTTTATGACAGTATTTAGTAGGCAGATATCCAATTTAAATCGAAAACAGAAAATTCTCTAGAAGGTGACGCTATTTTTCATATTTTAAGAATTTCACATCTTTTTTTTTCTTTCTTCTTTATTTTTAACAGACTAAGCCACAGCAACGCGTGACCGAATACAGCTAGCAATTTATAAGAATAAAAAAGCTCTACCGATCTTTTTAGATCTTTGTTAGAAAAGTGATGATTAAAGATACAATTGTAAATGAGAACTCTTGTTTTTTACCACTTGAGTCATTTCATTAACAATTTCATCATATATTACCACAAAATAATGCCAAAAAAACAAATAAAATATTAATAGGAAATGTATTTTTGATCAGGTATGCCAAATACTTGAAAGTGGTCAGGTTAGGAGTCGTAACAATCGGCGGGTATGTATGAGGAGATGAACGTGGAAGAGGCGAAGAATGTTTGCAAGGACAGAGTGGTGTGGCGCTCTATTCTTTCTGCCTACCCCTGCGGGGAAGCGGCGAGATGGTTAGTTAGTTAGTTTTAGTATTTTTTTTCATCCAAAAATGAGGATGCCAATTTGTTGTCCATTTTAAGTAAAAAAATATAATTTCATTAATTAAAAATGACTAAAGCCTCCCCCCTTTTGTCTTTGTTCCTAGTGATAAGAAATAAATAAAAATAAAATAAATAAATAAAAATAAGAAACAGCTCCTACCCCCTCTTCAATCTTCAACGTCCCAAGGATCCAAATCTAAAATTAAGAATAAGCTTGACACACGGTGTTTGAAAATGATGCGGAATGCATCAAAACACTTGTCACAGCTCATTTTAAAAAATAGTTTTTATTAAGTATTCACAGTTCATTTTAAGAAATAATTTATTAAGTAAAACATTTTTTTAAATATAAAATATTTTTCATATTATTTTTTTACATTTCATATAAATGAAGAAGATATGGAAGTCCGGGCATTTACAGGACTTACGGGACTTACCTAAAAAACTACTTACTTAAAATTGTTGTATATAAATAATTAACCTTAAATCCGAATTTTTTATCCTTTTGCATAGTAAACGAGAGCTTCAAAACAATCAAAGCAAGTAATAGCTTAAAATGCCGTGAAAATGTTTTCCGTTAGATTTCGTTTTACAACGTAGTATAAAAAGGCTTGAAAATGCATAAAAATGTTCGTCCGTTTCCGAAGTATCCCGAGTTATCGCTTGAACTTGGCTAGCCTGCCAGTGAGCGGGGATTGGGGCCACCGCTTAATGGGGGAAATTTGCGGCGGGACATTATAAAAATTGCCACAGTTATTGCCCCAAATCATTCAAAGTGTATGTAATAGCTCCTAAATAGCGATCCGGCCGAACTTACCAAATAAAGCGACAGATGAACGACTGCGCTTAACCCGAATCTCAAAATCCGTTCCAATATAAAATGTATCATGCACATTCGTATTGATATTACTCATGCTATCTTAAGTGTATCTCAATTTTCGATCACAATTTCGAGATTTGCTCTGCTTAGGGGGTATTTATGTGAAGATTTTTTTATTTATATTTTTACAAAATCATATCATTTTTTTGACATCTCATCAAAGATGAAGATGAATATGGAAGTTTGGGCGTTTACGGGGCTAACGACCGTCATAGGCTGGTTAAAGTGATCACTTTACACACGTGTAACATTCACCAATTCTACCCATTATTGACAACCACACTACTCAAATACTTGGAAGCTCTAAATATATGAACCAAATTAGAAACCTTGTTCTTGAATCACTAGAACTTCACTAGAGACATCTATTGGTGAGCTGTAAAAAAGCTTTTTACTAAGCAGAAACTCTTATATTAGTATGTGAGGCCCAAATCCTAGATTTCAATCACACACATGAGAAACGCCAGAAAATACCATTTTCTTTTTTATTATTTAAGCTTATAATTTGACCAGATAAAATATTTAAAACATATTTTTTATACGAAAATAACTCCTGTAATTGGAGATAATCCAGATTTTGTGAACAAGTATTTGGACACTCAAAATGTTGTTAACATAATTAATCTAAATTTGTCACCTATATTTTATTTTAATTTACATACAATAATCCGTTTTTGTAAAGAAATTATATAAAACCATACATAAAACCCTTACCGTAACTTATATGTAATTATTATTAAAATACACTACTGTAGAGCGGGGCTACTTGAACTTTGATGCGTTACTTGAGCCCAGTACAAAAAATATTTAGATCTGTATTTCGTCTATAATAATGAACGTATCGACATGATTCATGGTTTCCCTGACAGGTGAAACGTATGGTCACGATACGCTCATTATTGTAGACCAAATACAGATTTAAATATTTTTTTGTACTGAGCTCAAGTAACACATCAAAGTTCAAGGAGCCTCGTTCTGCGGTACTTAAATTCAATACATTTAAATTCATTTTCATATAGATTATATAATAACACTCTCCTCATCATTCATCGTTCACTTTGTGTAATACCGCTTTAAAAAAAAAACTAAATCGTGACTACTGCTTTCAGAATAATCGTTCCATCACCAGGTCATTGAAATGAAATTGTTACGCTCTAACATTTATACAAAAATAAAAAATTTAAGTTTTTTTTTATGTTAGTATTAATTTCAGACCGTAACAATTTCATTTTAAAGACCTGATGATGGAATGATTATTCCTAAACCAGTAGTTACGAATTAGTGGTTTAAAAAAAATCAGTGGTATTACACAAAGTGAACAATGAATGATAAGGAGAGTGTTATATTACCATACCACAAAGTTAACAAAGCTATTGATATGCAAAAAGGGTTATATTATATATCGATAGGAAATACTTTATGGCGCTAACAACCGACTTAATAAGATTCCTATCGTTTCTAATAGCTAAGCATCTTTCACCACAAGACAATGGAACCCTTTTACCACTCTCTTTGTTTCCCTCGTATTCCATCAATACCCTGTTAGTGGATCAATACTCCACCTAATATTATCCCTAACCGTATGATATACATGCATATTGTATGTTCACTGCCGAGGAATATACCATACACCCGCACACGTTACCTGCCAGTCAAGACATGAATCTTTAAACACTGCACTTGCTCTGCGAGTGGAAACGTTGCAGGGTAATTTACATCGGCACTTTTCATTTATGTATTTCCGTGTCTTTTGCAAATTATTGTAGAATGAACATAAATCGCAGAGTGCAATGTTTTTAGATTTTTTTCTTCATTTTTTTCATACCTTTATCTACACATGATTCTGAGGACATTGTACCAGATGGATTGACATGTATATATATATATGGTACCTGAAGTGGAAGGCTGATCACCTTTCCTTCATGTGTAAACGATCAAGTTAACACTGCGTTTATATGAAGCAGTGCCCTATGCACCATTGGGTGCGAATAAGGGTTTTTATTATTTATTATTATTATATATAAATATATATATATATATATATATATATATATATATATATATATATATATATATATATATATATATATATATATATATATATATATATATATATATATATATATATATATATATATATATATATATATATATATATATATATATATATATATATATATATATATATATATATATATATATATATATATATATATATATATATATATATATATATATATATATATATATATATATATATATATATATAAATATATATATATACTTTTACTTTACCTAAAAATACAAATAAAATATTTCAAGTATTTCATTGTTCATAATACAAATCAATAAGGATTAAAAATAATCACTTAATTCAACCATATATGGTGTCGAAAAAATAGCATGCGCGAGAAAGTATAAATTTTAGTATTACCAAAATTTGAGTAGTGTGATTTTCAATAATAGTTAGATTGGTGAATATTACACACGTAGAAGTGATCACTCTAACCAGACTATGACGGGTCTCAAGCTCTGTAAATATCCAGACTTCCATATTATTCTTCATCTACGTTGAGATTTAAAAATATAGTCAACTTTTCATTCATATCCATCGAACAAAAGTAGCCAGGAACTTACGAGTCGACGCGCTTCAAACATACATATCGTAGTCATACAGGAGAAAGTGACCAAGTGCATTGCTTAACAAAAACGTGATCATTGACTATTTGCTATCTTACTAGCTTAATATTGCTCTGAAATAATCCCAAAGGATTTTAAACTTAGAAGTATAATATATTGACTTAGTAAAAATTATTAACTGCATTGATGTTTATTTTCTTGCCGAGAAAAAGTGACTTAAATGGCCCTCCTGAACATTTTACGTCTTGGTAGTTGGTCACTTTCTCCTGTACGACTTCGATATACATATAATAGCTGCATGTTCGTTCACACTTTCTATAATTAATTATCCCATAAAATGTGTGCAAAATAAATTAATTAACGTAACATAATAAGGCTTTCAAGTTCCTTAGACGCCCTAGCACCTTCCCTTCCCCTCCCCCCGAGCCACTCACACAGGTGGCGTTAATATTTTAAAGTGTAATAAATAACAAAAGAGGATTTTAAGCATCCACTTCTTTTCTTGCACGCACCCCTAACTCGGTTAATGAACTACCCTTGGCTAATTTGGGTATGAATTTTAATCCTGAAACAGATGGAGTAATATATTTTATTAGAAGTAATACTTTTTCACTGTTACTGTTATATGGCAATTTGGTTCTTCTTGCTAAATTAAAAATATTATATTATTTTTTCATTAGGCTTTACTTTGTAGGATGACATGCTGATTAATAAAAATCACTTGATGATTATTTAACACTATAATAAGACTAATAGTTTAAGTTTATTTCACACCACTAGTTTCGAAAACTACAGATACTTTCATAAACAGGTGATCATAAAAATGAAAAAAATGTTTTTTGTGATCCATCTGTCGATAAAAAAAATAATTTTTAAAATTAGTCGATTGAAATAAAAATCAATTTGTGGTCTTATACAAGGGTTTAATTTTACAAAATATATGCATGAAAAATATTTACGTAAATAAGAAAAGCGAATAATTTGCATTCATGTTTTAAAAATTCTCAATTTTAATGGTTCTTTATGACTCTTATCCATACCCAATTGTGCATTATTATAAAATATTTTTTAATCACGGTTTTGATATTCAAAGCATATTTACAAACCATTTTAAATGTGGCAAACATTTTGAAATTCCTTTTTTTGTGATAAATTATTTCTTTAATGAAAAAAAAGGTTTTTATTTGATATTCATCTTTTAAACGTATTTACGAAAAAAAAATTGTAATATTAAATTACTTGGGTAATTATAAAGCATGAAAAGGCGTTTTTTCTCTTGAAAAAACGAGAAAAATAATTGAGAAAAATAAAATTTACGTTTTTCACCATAAATAGCTTTTTTGTTAATCAAAATAGTTGTCTTAAAATACTTTCAGCAGTTCTCAAAATAAGAAAAGTGAATATAAATGTAAAATTGTTCATAATAAAAATAGCAAGTCATTAAAGAATAACATTCAAGATATGTTTTTAACGAAACACATTATTTTTTGTGAAAAAATCGATATTCTATTTTATGCTGAAAATAACGAGAGAAATTTCAGTACATCTAATAATAAAAGTTGGAAATTCTGAAACAGCAATGGAGAATCTATTTTTATAGTGACCAGAAGGCGGAAAAAGGGACCGCGATAAATATCTTCATGGAAACGAAATTAAAAACGTCTGAAAGCTATTAAAGTGAGTTACTTTCGATGTACCCTGTAGTGGGGGTTAATTTCTCTTTAGTTTCATATAAAGCGAAAGCCTAGAGCTAATTATTAGGACTTTGTGATCTCAGAAGCACTTTAGTTTGGCAAAAAAAAAGAAGGAAGAAAAATATCCAGTTTTTTGTTTCTTATTTTAGACCTTTTTTGCATTCATACAATTGAGATCAAAAGGGAATAATGATTACACGGGAAGATTAAAAACATAATATTTCAGATTTTAAATATGGTAAATTTTACTTTGTTGATCTCTCAGCTTCAATTATAATAAGTATTTTCCCTTTTTTATTTTATAAATGGCAAATTTACTAAATCATTAGTATTCTATGAAAATAACAAGATCACATGGCATATAAATTTTTAAACATACGAAGAGAAAAATTGAAACAAAACATAAAATTAAAAAAATAAATAACAATGAAGATTTGAAAAATACTGCTTTGTGTGTACTGAAATGAGATTGGTACTCATATAATTCTATTTTATGAAAAATAATATCATTTCAATGAAAACAGGATGTTTTTTTCTAAATAAAATAATGTATGTATTGAATATAAGAATAAAGTGATTTTTTTTCTTCATATACAAACTTTAATTATTTCCTTCAAATCCTTCTTTAAATTAATAATCATCACACTAATCGAGGAATATTACAAAATTTGCAGAAAATTATTATAAAGCTGAAAATTATATAACATACAAAAAATTAAAATTTCTTATTTTTTTTTGACGTCTCATCATGGATGAAGAAGAATATGGAAGACATCTGACACACTCAAAATGTTGTAATTAAAATTTCTGACTAGAAAAATTTAGATGAGCTGATATGTATGTAGATAAAACCTTGAATCTGACGATAAATCTCAATGAAATAGAAACTGTGGTTAGTTGACTAAGTCGGGACGATTACTAGAACATACGGTAATCTTCCGAATGAAAATTATCAATACTAGTCACTACCGGTCGACTTTATTTATTTAAACTTCATGTACAGAAAATCAATAAGTACATTGGCGAGCTAATTGCTAAAAAGCAATATCTTCCAACCAACCGAAATTTATCCCTTTATCTCTCCCCCTTTTTATTGTTAAACTTTATACATACCATACATTCATCTGAGAGATTGCGTTCAGTCTACATTCACCCTTTTATTACCAACTCTATGCTTCACTTCCATACATTAGGGCTGGAACCAGGACACCGTTTTGAACTACCAGTTATCTATATATGTCAATAAATAAAATGATTGGGATTGTTATTTTCACTTATCTCTAAAATAAGAGGTGGTTTTGTATGTTAATAAATATTGTCAATATGATAATGTCTAGTGTCTAGAGAGTTATAAATTCCAGTTGAAGAAAACCGCTTTCTTTTATGCCAAATGTACAGAGTCCTTGCTAATGGAAATTTGTTTTTATTGAGACCAATAAATTTAATTATTTGGAAGAGACAGTCACTCGCAAGGAAACGGAAGTATAGGATGAACGAAAAGTCTTGTGACTTGATAAATATTCATTTATTTTATTCTGTTTCTCAAACGCAAAAGAGTCCACAACATTTTAGGTGTGTCCAAATACTTATTCACAAATCTGGATTTCTCGATTCAACCCTCTCTCCCCGGTCTTGTGTACCTTGTACACATGGCTTCTAATAACCATCAATATATCTATAAATATAATAAATACAAGGCTAAGATTTGAGGTTTTCCTCCATAACATATTTACGCATTGATTAAAAAAAAAATACTAATAATAATCAGAAATTTTCGGGTACATCGGAGGTATTTTGTTAATATCGGAAACAAATTCGCATATAAACAGCGCGTGAAGAGTGTGCGGGAACCGCGACACTATATTCGCATCTCACTCTTGCATACTTGCACTGTGCAAGCATGAGGAGCTCAAAGCTAAATGTTCTCTTACTAGCTAGCGGGCTAGGGGCAGAAGTTTTTAGGCTTCCGACAAGAGTGGACCTTTGCTTGTTCCGTGAGCTTTGCCAGATGTTTTTTAATGTTTTCAGCAAATAAACCTAAATTATTTTAATATTTGACTTCATTTATAATTAATCAAGGGGGCTAGCTCGGCTGTCCAAACTTAAAACACAGTAAGGGACTTTTTTTTGTAGTACCTTTTTTTTGCATTTTTGGACTAAGTAGAATCTACTTAGTCCAAAAATGCAAGAAACACCTACTACAAAAAATGTCCATTACTGTGTTTTGAGTTTGGACAGCCGAGCTATGAATGTACCGTATTTTTCCGATTTCAAATCACTAATTTTTTATTGTGTAGTGACTACCCAACATAGGGAAGCGCGTTTTTTTTTTTATTTTAGCACCCAAAAGAAAGGGTTAACGACTATTTTTTTACATTTGTGAATGTAAAAATAACTCCTAATTGGATAAACACAGATTCGTAAACAATTATTTGGACATACTCAAAATTAAACTAACTTACTTAGTTTAGCTAGTTAGTTAGTTAGCAACAAATAATAAAAAAGCAGTTTTTACAGTATGTTAATTATAAGTATACGTATATGATTATAACACAAAAACTATAATATACTTTTAATTATTATAATTATCTTTTTAAACACAAAATTTATAATAAGTAAATTATTATACGTTTTGAATATTAAAAGCATTGCTAACCTTTGTGGTATGCCAATTGCTTTGGATATGCCGATAAATATACTCCTTGTCATACATCCTTCACTTTTTGTAATATCACTTTGAAATACTAAACTAAAGTGGTATAACACAAAATAAACGATGAATGATAAGGAGAGCATTCAATTGTAAAAAGTTCTAATATTAATTTGGGTTCAAAGTCAAAATTGTATTATATAGTGTGGCAATTTTTTACGGGAACAGAGTGAATGGTGCACTAAAATCAGTTATAGCAAATAAAAATCTATCAGCGAAAGCTAAATTGGCAGTACACAATGGAGTTCTGGTTCCAACCCTTATGTATGAAAGCGAAGCATGGAGTTGGCAAAAGAAGGATGAAAGCAGACTGAATGCAGTCGAAATGCGATCGCTCAGACGAATGTGTGGTAAAACGATGTTTGATAGATGTTCGAATGATGAAATAAAGAAAGAATGTAAGGCTGAGATAAGCATTATCGATAAAATTAGGAAAGGTATAATGAGATGGTTTGGACATGTGGAACGTATGAGTGAAGAAGTGTTGGAAAAAGAAGCAGAGGACGACCGAGGAAACTTCGAACAATCAGGTATGTCAAATACTTGAAAGCGGCCGGGTCAGGAGTCGTAATAATCGTCGGGTATGTATGAGGAGATGCATGAATGTAGAAGAGGCAATGAATGTTTGCAAAGACAGAGTGGTGTGGCGTTCGATTCTCTCTGTCTACCCCTGTGGGGAAGCGGCGTGATGGTTAATTAGTTAGTTAGCATTTTTTTACGTATCTAGTACTTTGAAAACACCTAGTGTTAAAAGAGCCGAGGGGTAGTGAGACATCCCTCTAAGTACAGGGTGGAGGAAAGGTGGGTAAGACAGACTCTGGAGCATTTATTAAAAAAAGCTTTCACCGACATGATTCGCAACAGCCCCCGTCATTTATTACAAGCATAAATATAAATTACCGTAATGCGAAGACAATTGATAGGGCGTATAAAGCGCAAAAATTTTGAAATCGCTTTTGTATCCCCCCAGAATACATAACTTTATTAGGTGGAGAAGACTGAAACTTTGTTATTGAATATGCCGAAAGTATGTTAAAAATTATGATGTATGTTTTTCTTTTCATCATTGTTTTTTTTTACGAAATGCAGTTAATATTTTTTTTATTATTTACGTGCACTTTTGAATGTAAGAATGAAAAAGTATTCAAATCTTAATTATACACAACACTCAATGGTACGTTGAAAAATATTTCTAAATAATGGCCGTAAAACCAGACGCATCAACTTTGATGGGATGTCAAAAAATAATATGAAATTAACTCCTGTAATTGGAGATAATCCAGATTTTGTGAACAAGTATTTGGACACAATTAAAATGTTGTAAAGACATTTATTTCATCATACACATAATCACAAATCTCAGTCCCATAGAGTCATGGAATATAGCACGAACAGAGAGATGGACGTGGTCTTTTTTACCTTCCATTTGACACAGAATGTGTAGCTCTTGGTTTTTGATCATCATACTGCACAAATGGTCTCTGGACATATTGTAAACCAAGCGATTACCATGGACCTTTCTCGAAAGATATCTAGAGGCTAGACTTCCATATTTTCCTTCATCTATTTTATTTATTGTTTCGGCATTAATTTTGTGGTATGACATGTTACAATGATTAAAGAAAACACTTGTTTTATACCAAATTAAATATTAATTCAACTGAACTCAACTTTAATTAAACATTAAAAGGAACGGCAACTTTCAAAAATAAGTAGGTAACTACAATTATTTACAAAAATAAAATTAGAAACTAGCCATCACCCTGCTTCACCGCAGGGGTAGGCAGAGAGAGCAGAAAGCTACGCTAATCTATATTTGCAGTCTATCGTCGCCTCTTTCATACTCATGCATCTCCTCATTCATTTTTTTATTATTTTTCTTACTTCATTACTTTTAATTGTTATTACCCTTTTTTACAACCAAATTTCTATTCTTTATATATCGCTCACTCCTTTCAAGAACGTCATAAACAAAAAATCGTCAGTTTTCAGTAGTGCAAGTTTTCGGAATGTCCAGAAAATGTACTATATCCTAGCAAAAGCAACATATTTTTAACTTAATATTTACCGGCTACATAGCAGAAATTGTTATTTTTGCATTTTGAAGAAAAGGGATTGTTTAATTATTTTTTTTAAATATTCTTAATATTTTTCAAATGGAGAAAAAACCTTCAGGTTTTACCAAAAAAGATCTGTTGCACAGTAAAAAGTTCAATAAGTGGCTTGATATTTATTTTTAATACATTGTAATATATTTTTAAACTTTAAAAACGTTGTCCTGAAAAATCAAGCTTTTTTTTATTTATGACGTTCTTGAAAGGAGTGAGCGATATGTGTTTGATCTGCACCTTTATTGTTTCTGTAAGCTTGTTGTGTTCCCATCTAATTGATGAAAAACATCAAAACTATTTGTACTGCACTGTATTTCGTTTATTGTAATATGTTTTTCATGTTTGTGAACCGTAAATAAATGAAAATAAAATAAAATACCCGCTGATTAGTAAGTCTTATGACCTGACCACGTCTGAGTACATAAAATACTTAATCATAGTCTTCCTCTGCTTCCATTAACAATATCATTAGCTTCTTAAATTTATTTTACTGTTCTTTCTTTAATCATTCCATTCGCATGCTCAAACCATCTCAACATATCTTATTTAATTTAAGCTTTATTTGGAAAATACCACTATTTCTGAAAATCTATTGTGTTTCATTTTCATACAAAAAGTTTTTGAAAATGATTCGAAATGCATTGAAAGCCGTGTCATATTGGATTTTAAGAAAATTTGATATTTACAATGTAAAACTTAAATTTTAAATAAATATATACTACCAATATGTGACTACTGAATAATTAATGAAAATATCCCTTTTATCATTAAAACAAAGTACATTTTAATTACAAAATGGAAAATCACAAAGTTAGTGCATCAAATATAAATTATATCCCTCTTTATTTATAATTTATGTCATTTCGAACAATTTCTGGTGACCTTATATAAAATCGGTTCCGTTTGCTTATAAATGTTTACACACAAAAGACTCCCGGAAATTTACAAATATTTGCCGAAACATTCCGACCCCCTCGAAATTTGAAATTTAATTACTGTGGATGTGGAAAGCCCCATATCAAAGAAAACGAGCAGAGGAAATTAAGGAAGCCCCTCCTGAGGGTGCAATGCTTGCATTAAAACCTAGAACTTAAGGAAAACTTTGTCGATGAACCCAGATTAGTTTACATGTAAGAACCCCCGAGAACGTCACGGCGATTACGTGACACGTAAATGTTACGGTAAGTCCTAAAGTTTAAAAAACGTATTTTTTAAAGTTCTTTCTTTGTTCGTATTTAGTAAATCTTCAAAGTTAAAATAAGCACAGTTTTTATGACATTTCAACATAGATGGGATAATTAATAATTAAAATGTAACTTTGTTTCAAAATTACGATAAGTATTTTATTATAATTTAATTATAATGTCTACCGGTTTCGAAGCTAACCGCTTCTTTATCAAGACTGATTAATACTTTTTTAGTATTAATCAGTCTTGATGAAGAAGCGGTTAGCTTCGAAACCGGTAGACATTATAATTTAGTTATAATAAAATATTTATAGTGATTTTAAAACAAAGTTACATTTAAATTATAAAATGGAAAATCTCAAAGTTAGTGCTTCAAATATAAATTATAAGAATATGGAAGTCTGGAATTACGACCGTCATAGGCGTGGTTGATTGATCATTTTACATACGTGTAACAATCACCAATTCTATGTACTTTACCATCTCTTAACCAAGCTCATGACGATCGTAAGCCCTGACTTCCATATTCTTCTTCATTTATGTTGAAATATCAAAAAAATAATGCAAAAAAAATAATTCTTAATAGGAGATAATCCAGATTTGTGAACAAGTATGTTTACACACTCAAAATGTTGTAAGTTAAAATTAGTACATCGACGTTGGAATGAAATGGGTCATGTAATTCTATTCTGTAATTAAAATGTAACTTTGTTTTAAAATCACTATAAATATTTTTTTATAACTTAATCATAATGTCTACCGGTTTCGAAGCTAACCGCTTCTTTATCAATACTGATTAATACTATCTACTTAACAAAATTCAAAATATTTTGACGGTTAGGGAAAGGAGCTTGGGTAGATCTCAAGTGGCTTTATTTTTTTTGTATTGATTTTCAGTCAAAGTCAAAAGGGATCAGGGATGATAAGTGATTAGAAACATATTTATTAACGGACTTTTAGCAAAATCATTTACTTGTGTATTTATTAGTTATAAATTATTATTAATTGCCTTTTTTAATTTCTAATATTTTTGAGAAGGTAATCTAATTTTAGTCCTCTATTGCCTGTTTGTAAGATATTTAGACCTGAGTGATTATTATTAATATTTATAATATTGGCAAATTCAGAATAATTACTATTATTTAGACATCTTGTATGCTCTTTACATCGGATGTTAAAATTTCTAGATGTTTTTCCTATATATAAGCTGGGACACGATGAGCACTGTAAGGAATAAATTCCTGATTTATTATATTTTTCGACTTTATCTATATTATTTTTTAAAGATTTATTCAAACATTTATTAGTATAAAAGGTGGGTTTTAAATTTTGGAAATATTTATAGTGATTTTAAAACAAAGTTTCATTTCAATAATGAAATGGAAAATCACAAAGTTAGTGCTTTAAATGTAAACTGTTATTCTATCCTAATTATTATGATTTAATTACATAATATAAAATACAGCAATAACTATGCAACTCACTAAAAACCACTACGTCGGTTCTCCGCAAGAGTAGGTGGAGAGAAAAAAACGCCTCATCACTCTATCTATCTTTGCAAATATTCTTCGCTTAGCCACATTCATATTTTTTTTATTTAATAAATAAGCTTAATTAAATATATATAAAAGCTTATATACAACTTTTATAAATTAAAGAATGAAGTTGTTATCATGTGTAGACTACTTAAGGCAGCACTGCGTTTAAAGTGATCACTGCAATCAGCCAATGACAGATCGTAAGGCCTGTAAATGTCCAGAATCCATATTATTATCTCAATCGATGTCTTTATCTGTTTATGTACGAATAAAAATCTTGGTAAGGAAACATTTTAATGTGCATTTCATATGAAACTAAAGGGATTTTTTTACCGAAATAAAATGTAACTTTTTTTACAAAATGTCGACATCAAATACACTAATCATGGGATCCATGTTCTTTTATTTGCGTTATGTAAGATTAAGTACAAACAACGTTTTTTCATAAAAATTATTAAAAAAATAAATTTCTTGAAAATGAGACTTTTAATTACAACATTTTGAGTGTGTCCAAATACTTGTTCACAAAATCTGGATTATCTCCAATTACAGGAGTTATTTTCATATTATTTTTTGACATCTCATCAAAGATGAAGAAGAATATGGAAGTCTGGGCATTTACGGGGCTTACGACCGTCATAGGCTGGTTTGAGTGATCACTTTACACACGTGTAACATTCACCAATTCTACCCATTATTGACAACCACACTACTCAAATTCTTGGAAGTTCTATATATATATGAACCAATTTAGAAACCTTGTTCATGAATCACTAAAACTTCACTAGAGACATCTATTGGTGAGATGTAAAGAAGCTTTTTATTAAGCAGAAACTCTTATATTAGTATGTGAGATCCGAATCCCGGATTATAATCACACACATGAGAAACGCCAGAAAATACCATTTTCATTTTTATTATTAAGCTTATAATTTGACCAGATAATTTATTTACAACATTTTGAGTGTGTCCAAATACTTGTTCACAAAATCTGGATTATCTCCAATTACAGGAGTTATTTTCATATTATTTTTTGACATCTCATCAAAGATGAAGAAGAATATGGAAGTCTGGGCATTTACGGGGCTTACGACCGTCATAGGCTGGTTTGAGTGATCACTTTACACACGTGTAACATTCACCAATTCTACCCATTATTGACAACCACACTACTCAAATTCTTGGAAGTTCTATATATATATGAACCAATTTAGAAACCTTGTTCATGAATCACTAAAACTTCACTAGAGACATCTATTGGTGAGATATAAAGAAGCTTTTTATTAAGCAGAAACTCTTATATTAGTATGTGAGATCCGAATCCCGGATTATAAATGCCCAGACTTCCATATTCTTCTTCATCTTTGATGAGATGTCAAAAAATAATATGAGACTTTTAATATTGAAGCATAATTATATGTAAAAATATGTGTTTTTTTCATACACGAGAGATAAAATTATTCTTTCTTTTGTTAACTCTCAAAACAGTACTTACCTAATGGCAACAAAAATAATGTTTCATTTAAGACTTTTTGGGGCATAAAATTTCAGGACATTTTTCAGGAAAAATGTAATATTCGCTAACGAGGCAATCAGGCTTATTACATTACACGGGATCGCAGGAGACTTGTAACCTGTGGGATTGGGACTTGGCATATTTTGCGGTATGTACGGTGTGTAAGTATATTACGTTTGCATGCAGGATAAGGATAACCCATCACATTAAGGGAAATTTTCTTATTAAGTACATGCGATATACCAAGTTAAGTATGGAAATAATATTAATATGGCTTCCTACTTAATAGCGAAAGCAAACTGCTCTGCGCAATTGACGTCTCCTTAGAAGACGTTAAAATGTTTTCGCTGTAAGTTCATTTTTGGAGAAAATCGGAGCGGAGTGGTTTATGTTCGCTAACAACTGGGTACGAAGGTTTTGTATTATTTTTTGACATCTCATCAAACATGAAGAAGAATATGGAAGTCTGGGCATTTACGGGGATGACTACCGTCAAAGGCTGGTTTAAGTGATCACTTTACACACATGTAACATTCACCAACTGTACCCATTATTGACAACCACACAACTCTTCTTGGAAGTTCTATATATATGAACCAATTTTGAAACATTGCTCTTGAATCACTAGAACTTCACTCGAGAGACCTATTGGTGAGATGAAAATAAATGTAAATGCCCAGAATCTTCTTTATCTTTGGTGAGATGTCAAAAAATAATATATATATATATATATTTATATATATATATATATATATGTCAGTTTCCAAAATTCCATCATCTGAAGCCTTCAAGATAGCCATTAACTGGGTTGAAGAAGTTCTTCAAAACACTGAAGACTTGATGGTTTCGAGACGTATACGTGATTGAAGCTTTAAACACTAGTAAGGTTCGTTGGTTTAAAATAATTAATACAATGCTGATAAAAGTATTTACGAAATTATTGATCATACAGCTTCAACGTAAAAGCTAACATAGTTATCTTTTAGAAAATTCCACGCGTGTCAAATAAATAGTGTTACGCATTGTCCGGTTGCGATATTCATTACACGCCATCCAGTCAACTTTTCGACCTTTCGTAAAGGGTCCCCCACACTTACAGCGATCTTAAACATGTCAAGCACTTTTTACTTGGCTCTTACTAGCTTACTTAAGTACCAAACTCAAACAGTGGATGAGTGTGTAGGTACCGCTTTTTTCTTGCGTCTTCAAACAAGTTTTGAGAGTATTGTAATGTGAGAGAAGAATATTTGAGTTTTGAATAGTCATTCATAATTCAAAAAGAACTTTCATTGTTGCTACTGTCGCAAAGTTGGAGAGCGAAAAATGTGAAATTATTTAGTATTTTCGTTATTAATATTTTTATTATAATTATTTAATATTTTTTTACATGACTGTAGAACGGGGCTACTTAAACTTTGATGTGTTAATAGATTTATATTATCCACTGACACTTCGTGATGGAATTGCATTTTTAATATGTTATTCGATTAAAACCAATATTTTTAGCTTTTCCACTTTAATTTTATTTGACCAGCGACCGGGTTTCGTCGTTACCGACATCATCAGACTGGTGGGAGGCTATACAAATTGTGATGTTATATATAAAACTAGGCATTAGATGATAACCATGATTTGATATAATTTTATTGGGAAATTAATTTAATTTGAGTGAATTTAAGTATTGTATGTTTTTTTGTATTGAGAGCACGATTTTATATAAATTTATTCTATTATAACTTTATATAAAATCGTGCTCTCAATACAAAAAAACCTTTTTAAAAAATATTTTTAATATCATACAATACTTAAATTCACTCAAATTAAATTAATTTCCCAATAAAATTATATCAAATCATGATTATCAACTCCTGCCTTGTTTTATATATAACATAACAATTTGTATAGCCTCCCACCAGTCTGATGATGTCGGTAACGACGAAACCCGGTCGCTGGTCAAATAAAAATTAAGTGGAAAAGCTAAAGATATTGGTTTTAATCTAATAACATATTTGATGTGTTACTTGAGCCCAGTACAAAAAAATATTTAGATCTGTATTTCTACAATAATAAACGTATGGACATGATTCATTGTTTCCCTGACAGGTACACTTATTGTCACGATACATTCATTATTGTAGACTAAATGCAGATTTGTTTTTTTTTTGTACTGGGATCAAGTAACACATCAAAGTTCAAGTAGCCCCATTCTACGGTACTGTAAAGAAACGAACCAACCTTCCTTGTTCATATCTTAATTTTACATATGACGTTTGCATACAGGATTTCACAAATTGCTGCTGGCACAAAGTTTGAGAGCGAAAATATGACGAAGTTTTTTGTGATTTTTCACATTTTCTTTTATTCGGTTAATGTAAGAAAAGGAACTAACCTACCCTGTTAAAATCTTAAATTTACATTTAGCATTTCATTGTTGCTACAATCATACTGTTGGAGAGCTGAAATTTGAAATATTTTAGTATTTTCGTGATTTTAATATTTTCTCACATTACTGTAAGAAAATGAACAAACCTTTCTTGTTCATATCTTTATCTTACATATCGCTCACTCCTTTCAACAACGTCATATATCGTCAATTTTTAGTTGTGCATGTTTTCGGAATGCTTAGAAAATAGACTTTATCCCAGCAAAAGCGGCATATTTTTAACTTAATACTTACCTGCTACAGGGCAGAAAGTGTTGTTTTTGCATTTTGATGAAAAGGTATTGTTTAATTATTTTTTTAAATATACTAAATATTTTTAAATTGGAGAAAAAACATTCAGGTTTTACTTAAAAAGATCTGTGCACAATAAAAAGTTGAATAATTTGCTTGATATTTATTTTAAATACATTTTATTATATTTTTAAACATTAAAAACGATCTCAAGAAAAACAAGTTTTTTTTTATATATGACGTTGTTGAAAGGAGTGAGCGATATGATGTTTAAATATTGAATAATTAACATTCCTCAACATAACTCACCAGAAAAAAAATTCGCACTCTCCAAAAGACGGTACTTGAACGACCCCAGCGGTATTTAAAGAATTATTTTATGATATGATAATATAGAAGCTTTGGCTGGTTGAAGTGATCACTTCATACACTGTGTTACATTCTCCATTCTTTGAAAACATTTATTGACCCTATACTACTATTAAAATCCCGAAAGTCATACTAATGCTTCTACACTATATTCTTCGACAGCGACATCTACATATAATTGAGATTAAGTTTTTATCACCAGAAACCTTCATTAAATGTATGACTTCAAACTTCCATATTATGCTTTTATTTTTATTAATAGCGGTACGTCGTTTTATCTTACGTCGTTTTGAGCATAATTCCTTTACATTACTTCGCTTATTACGTTCAGAACTCAGTTTCAGTTATTTGAAAACAGCCCCATTGAATTATTTGTATAGTATTCTATTCATAGGCGTCATTTCCCATACAAAATAAGCTTTAGCGACGACGCAAACCACTCAGACACTGAATATTGAATACACTACGTACTCAAAGCTACCACTATATTAAACCGTGCTTTTTTATTCAGCCCTCATTAAATTATCCACAAAAACGTAAAGCTCCTTTATTCCGCATAAAGAACGTTCGAAGTTTAAATTATTCTGATTTGTTTGAATGACAAAGTCGTACAAGCGCCAAATTCACAGTCACGGTTTGTCGTGAACTTATCCTGGATTAAGGCTTAATCCTGGCTGTCCCTAAACCCGAAGTATTACTACTGTGAAACAATCATGAATATGTCCAACATTTCAAAACCACGAGATAAAAAGAAAATCAAGCAAATAACTTTGTTAATCAAATTCATAATGATTCCACCAAACCTTTTTACAAAGTCCTTTTTTTAAACATTATAAAGATCGTTTTTAATGGATCGCAATACAAAGGACTTAATTATTTCAAGGGTTTAATTAATAAAAAATTAACCCCTAGGTTAACGTCGTACCGTAAAAAATAAAACATTTGGACTTCTAAAACATTTATTTCAACTCTTTCCTACGTTTCATATCTACGGTATCTCAATAAAAGGTGAACGGCCACAAATTAAATTTGGTGATTATTTTTGTTTCCTAGGTAAATCTCAATTTTCTTAAAATCTATTTTGACATGTGTTGCACTGCATCGAACCACATATCACAACAGATTTTATGAAATTCTGGTGTATATCAAATAAAACTAAAATTAAAAATGCGTATTACCACAAAGTAACTGCTGAATCAATAAATAGAAATTGGTGAATTATATTTTTCGAGGCACGCCAGTATTGTCAAATAGCTTGATCACCTTTAAAACCAGCTTGTTTGAGACTTTAGTATTATAAAGCCTCGAAAAACATTATAAAATATAAATTTTTCTTTGCTTTGCGTTTTATTATGAAATATACAACATTATTTTTTTGAAGACGTTATTTAAAAAAATACATTGTTAATATAGTTTCCTTGTTAACTTAAGTGTTAAAAAATGGATTTTATTTTAATACGAATTGAAAAATTTTTGGCTTCAATAAAAACAATGAATATTTTATATTACTTTTCTGTTTCCTTTATTTTAGACAACTTTTCGACTGCAATTTCTATTTATTTTCTTAAAAATATATATTTTTCAAAAACATATTTATAAAAAACTCGTTTACTAATATGAAAAAAGTAAACAAACCAAAAAAATATACAAAATATTTCCACAAGTTCTGTTTTTAATCTAATATTCCTAATTGAATGGGAAAGATATATGTGTTGTATGGTTTTGTTTTCTTCGTTTTTTTTTAAAATTTTTGTTTCATTTACTTTTGTTTGTAATCCATGTAAGTGTAAAATTAAAATAATAAAAAAAAACATGAAAAAAACTAACAGCATATTTTTTGACTTGGAGTATTTTATCAAAAGTCAAATAGAAACCATGCCTTTGAAGACAAAATTTACGTTAGATTACTTCAGAAACCCCGTGTTTTTTTAATTCGAGATGGCTTTCACCAGGATCCCGAAATGGTTTATTTTTATAATTGTTTTACTAATTAAGGATCACGGTTAATGGTGATATAAGTAAGATATTAAAGAGTTACATAAAATACCTCCATTTGGACCATGCGTATCAGACAATATTTTTTTGAATATTGAAAGAGCAAACAAAACCTCTTCTTTCTTTGTTAAATGTATGCGTGATAATCGAGTTATTTGTACACATTTCAATCAAAATGATGATTTTATTAGGTTTTGACATAGGTGAGAGAAAAAGAGCGCCTAAAATTAAAGGCTAGTAAACAAAATCCATTCAAAATCCAAAATCCAAATTCACATAACGTTACATTTCAAATGGAGCCATATCTGCGATTTAGGTGTTTAGGTATTTTTATTTTGTGCTTTTTATTTTAGAAAAATTAAGCTCAAATTTATGGTCCCATAACTCACTTCTCGTCAAGCTTTTTACTAAAAACATATATTCAAATATCATTTGAATATTTATTACAAAACCATATTATATCATTTTGATGAATTATATAAATATGTGAAGAATATTACGCAATCGCGAACATAACAATAAAATTTGGTTAAGACGTGAGTTAGAAAAAGGAGAGTGCTTAAAATTAAGACTAGTATAAAAATCCATTATAAATTTCTAGCGAAAAATCTATTTCCTGCAGTTCAAATGCAACCATAACCACTTTTCGGGTATTCTTATTTAATGTAGTTCTTATTTTCTGTAAAAATAGTAACCGCTTTTTGTATTTTGCATTTTGAAAACCGGCAGTATCAATTTTAATAAAAAATAAGTAAATCAAAAGCGAAATTTTATTTGTCTTGTCTATGCATATCTAAAAAAACTTTTTTTTCAAATACCCTGAATCGGTTGTAGCTGCTTTTGAGACGCTAGAATACAGTGCGCACAATTTAGACTATCAAGGCGTTTATAAAATTAGATTTTGTTCCTCAGAAATTCAATAAAATAAAATAAAACGATGCTTGAAAATTTGTCGAGAAGTATTCGCTCCATAAAAAGTAACGATAGCGAAGTGGGAGAGAAAGTTTTAACTAGAAATCGAGAGAACCGAACGAATAAAAACTCAAATAAATACTTTAAAGTAGAGCGATCCCATATTATAATTTTTACTTTTGACTTCTGTAATGGTTATGACTTAAGTTTAAATTAATCCGCCTTTTTTACGGCACGTTTCACCTTTTTTTCAAAATGTTTAATTTGTATATTTAAGTATTATACAGTGACCTCCTCTTAAATTTAAAAAGATAAGTTTTTGTAAAAAGAAGTAAAGAGAGTAGTTATAACTAACTATCTAACTAACCATCACACCGCTTCCCCGCAGGGGTAGGCAGAGAGAAAAGAACGTCACACCACTCTGTCTTTGCAAACATTCTTTGCCTCTTCTACGTTCATGCATCTCCTCATACATTCCCGCCTGTTTCGACTCCTAACCCGACCGCTTTCAAGAGAGTAGTTATTGTTCTATAAAACAAACAAAAAACATAGACAAAATATTTATAAAATGACAGCGCCATCTGTTGAATGTAAAAAACAACTTACGGATTGCATAATTTTGATCATGGCGGACAGCATTCTTCTTGGAAGATATTTAATATTTTCGATTGCATTGAATGCAATTCATAAATTTGTAATATTGTCATTGCTTCACAAGAATTGTAAAATTATACTACTACCATTACGCCATTTCCTCTCAGGGGTAGGCAGAGAGGATGGAACGCCATACTTTTCTGTCCTGACATACACTGCCAGCGTCCTTCACATCTATACATCTAGACTTTCGACAGCATCAAATTTGAAATGTTACGTGTTGGAAATTCGTGTTTCAGTTTTCTTTCTTTTCCAATTGACTAGATTGATCCGCAGCAACGCATGGCTGGGTACAGTTGGTTTAAAGTAAATATTATAATTGCATTGCTAATTTTACTATACATGGTATATGCAATGTTGAATTGCGTTTATCCTATTACTCTTATTAAATCCTATCGAAAATTTATATGATAGTATAATTTCGGTTATATCAAACATAAATATGCAATATATAATAATTATTGCCTACTCTACTGACCTAATGGGGATGCAACGGTTCAGATGAAACTAATTAACGACCCCTAATAAATAAATTAGTTGCTTCCAAATTGTAACGCTCCAAATTAGTTTGCTAGAAATGTTTGAACAAGGATTATAACATAATATAATGAGTTCCTAATTCGAGAATTTATACCAGGACAATATGTTTTAAAGTGGGTTATACGTAATAACAAAGGTTGTAATCACACTGGCAATTGGCACGTTCAGAATACACGCATCAATACTTATTTTGTGTTTGATTTGGAATGTTTGCGGCTGATCCCAAATAATACCGTAATCAAAGGGATGCCATTCAACTTTGGGGTGTCGTATCACTTCAATGGCGCATGTAAAGAATGTACTAATAACCAAGGTAATAATATATTGTATTTAGTCATAGAGCACAATTCATTAAATATCCATTTATTTCATCATATTCATATGTAATTACAAATTATAAAAAACAAATTAAAACAATGAGTTTTCCCGTGCCGAGAGCAGATATAAAAAAATATAAATTAAAAAATCATAATGTAAGAAAATACTTTTAGCCTGGTAAATACAACTTTATCTTATTATCTATTGTGACACATGTTTCGATGCATTCCACATCATTTTTAAAAACCGTATGTGAAAATAATAAATAAATAAAAATAAGAAACAGCTCCTACACAGTTTTCATCCTTCAACGTCCCAAGGACACAACTCTAAAATTTAGACCTAGCTTCATATACGGTGTTCGAAAATGATGCGGAATGCATCGAAACGCACGTTCAGTAGATTTCAATAAATAAAAAATAGTACTTAAATTTAAAATGGATATATCGCTCACTCCTTTCAACAACGTCATATATCAAAAATCGACAATTTTCAGTTATGCATGTGTTCGGAATGTCCAGAAAATGTACTGTATCCCAGCAAAGGCGGCATATTTTTAACTTAATATTTACCCGCTACAGGGCAGAAAGTGTTGTTTTTGCATTTTGAAGAAAAGGTATTGTTTAGTTATTTTTTTAAAAATACTAAATATTTTTGAAATTGAGAAAAAATTCAGGTTTTACCTAAAATGAATACATTTTACTATATTTTTACAACTTTAAAAACGATCTCCTGAAAAACCAGGTTTTTTTATTTACGACGTTATTAAAAGGAGTGAGCAATATAACCACAAAGTGACTCCCAAATCAATTCATGAAAATAATAATTCTATTAATTGATTTGGCAATCACTTCATGGTAATATGCCGTTCGTAATCGTAAGAAGTAGGCCTAGGTGTCTTATATTATGGCCTTTAACCCATGTTTTTTTTAAAACAAAAAATGTCCCGGAACTCACTTCATATCAAGCTTTTTACTTTAAAAAAATAGTTCATTACGATACATAAATAAAGATTGTAATTACGTAAGCACAAACATTGTTTCGTCTAATTGATTTTTATCTATTTTAAATTTATCCGTAAAAAAGGTGCCGGAACGCCGTTTCACCGCGTTACATGGGAAAAAGCCTTGCCCATGTATATGGCAATCTCTAATAACTTTTTATGTAAATTATCCCCGATATATTCCACGTTTTCTTAAAATCAATTATGACACGCGTTTCCCTTCTCCTAAACTCTTTTCATCCTTCAAATATTAATCAAACATTAATTTGTCTTATTTTTAAATCTCTTTGATTTTGAAGCACGTTTCAAACAGCCCTAAGATACCATAAAAATTGCCCGCTGAATCAAAAATGAAAAAGCTTTGTAATAAAACATGAAAGTGTTTTAATCAACAATGGCAGAAAACTGACTGCTGTAACTGAGGACTTGTGTACGTTGTTTTCAGCTTTAGACTTACAACGCATTTCTTTGAAATTGCTTCTAAATTAACACTGAAAAAATAGCCCTTTGAAATACGGTTTTAAACATTTTAAAAGTTATTATTATTTCATGTTTATTTCAAATTCTTCAGAAATTTTCTGTGGCGATGATATATTTCTTATTGTAATGTTTATTCATTTTTAATTAGTGTTTTACTAAGTAAATACTACTATTTCTTAAAATCTACTGTGACACGTGTTTCGAGATTTTACCACAAAGTGACTGCCGAATCAATTAATGAAAGTAATGTTTATTAATTGGATTAAAAAATCCGTTTTTGAAATGAAACTTCTTAGGCGACGATTCAATAAACGATAATTGGACGAGAATTGAGTGTGAAATTTCAAAGACGCGTCACGCGTCTTCTTTCCCTCATTCAGTGATGCATAGGGCACTGCATCAAATTGATGTAATTTTAAGTTAAGAGTTAATTATATGAAGGCAAGGAGATCAATAAATACTTTTGTGAAAAAACAATGAAATTCATTTCGACCCCCTAGATATTGAACCTGGACATCCAGCATTGTAACAAAACGCGATAACTACTACACTAACTATTTGGACAAAAATGATTTTTTATATCGAAATTTTAATATGTAGTGTTGTTGTGAATCATGCTTAGAATGGAAAATTTTACACGTGTATAAAGTGATCACTTAAAACCAGCCTATGACAGTTCGTAACCCCTCGACAACCTGGATATCCATATTCTTCTTCATCTTCGTTAAAATAGTAATGTAATTTACTCCTTAGCGGACAAATCCAGATTTGTGAACAAAGATTTGACTGCACTCAAAATGTTGTGAATAAAATGACTGGTCAAATTATAAATTTAATTACAATTTTAAAATCATATTTTTTGAGGCTTTTAATATGTTAAATAATTCGTGAAGATAAAAACTAGTGTTTTATCTTTGTATGCACTTAATAAAGATTGAAAAATAATTAAGATACAACTATATTATTTATAGTTTCGGCATTAACTTTGTGGTAAGACATATCAAAATGATTAACGAAACACTTGTTTTTATACCACTTGAGTTTATTTATGACTACCAGTTTCGGGACCTAAACTTCCATCATCAGGTGTGAATAATAACTATTATGTCATTAATAAACTCTAGTGGTATAAAAACAAGTGTTTCCTTAATCATTTTAAGATACAACTAATTTGTTAATAATTATCAATATTTTATAATTTAGCTATACTAACCAGAAAGAAAAAAAATATATAAAAAAATAAAATAAAATAAAATATAATACGAAATACGGCTATACGGTTATACGGCTGTGAAACATGGCACCTTACAAGGGCCCAGAGCAGCCGTGTACTAAGCTTTGAGAATAGGTGTTTGCGGAGAATTTTAGGCGTGCGGTGGTTTGACTTTGTGAGGAATGAAGAGATAAGGCGTAGGACGCAGCAAATCTTGGTCACAGCTGTCGTCAAGAAAAGGCGATTCAGTTGGCTTGGCCATGTACTCCGCATGCCTCCGGAGAGCCTTAATCAAGCTTGCCTCTTTTACAAGGCATCAGGTTCGCGCCGCCCAGGACGACCACTGCTGACAATTCGTCGGCAGTTCTCGTCAGAACTTCGGGAAGCGGATCTGACTTGGGAGGATGCAAGGGAGCTGGCAGCCGACAGAAAAGCCTGGAGACAGTTTGTGGACTCCATATGCTCCACCTAGGGAGTGGATATGGTTTATTATTTTATTTTTAACCAGAAAACTGGTTCATCGAAAACATTAATCTCTACACCTTTTATGGTATTATGTAGAATGGAGAATTTTCTGTATAGAACGAAAAACTTCATGCAAAAAAGGGGTCTTTACAAAAGGGATGAGTTTCGTCAATAACTCAAACACTCCAACTAATTAAACGTGAGTTGAATAGAAGAGGGAGAGGGTAGAAGAAGAATGTAACTAGTCGTGATCTAGTGGTGCTTTTTAAGAATAAAAGAATATAAAAATGTGTTCATATAGATACAACATGTAAATATGCAAGTAAGTGCTAACATATCGCTCACTCTTTTCAAGAACGTCATAAATCAAAAATCGTCAATTTTAAGTTGTGCGTGTTTTCGGAATGCCCAAAAAATATTCATTATCCCACCAAAAGTGGCATACTTTTAACTTAATATTTACCCGCTACAGGATTTTTTTTTGCATTTTGAAGAAAAGGTATTGTTAAACCATTTTTTTTAGATATTCAGAATATTTTTCAAATGGAGAAAAAACATTCAGGTTTTACATAAAAAGATCCGTTGCACAGTAAAAAGTTCAATAAGTAGCTTTATATTTATTTTCAATACATTTTATTATATTTTTAAACAAAAACGTTCTCCTGAAAAATCAAGTTTTTTGATATATGACGTTGTTAAAAGGAGTGAGCGATATTTTAATAACTCGTATACCGTTGCTATAAATGAGACTGGCAGGTATCTGTTACTTTATAGATTAGATATCTCAACATAGATGAAGAAGAATATGGATGTATGGGCATTTGCGCGGCTTACGACCGCCATAGGCTTGTTTTAGTGATCACTTTATAATATTTACTATGTCAGAAAATAATTCGGAAAAATTACTCCTGTAATTGGCGATAATCCAGATTTGTGAACAAGTATTTGGACACACTTAATATGTTGATCTAATTTTCGTTCACAAATTCTTTTATCTATCATATTTAGATTCGATCTAAATATGAATTATTGATTTAAATTTTTGTTTGTTCAAATTCATTCTTTAAACAAAAAAACCCTTTATACGGCAATAGCAGCATCATCTTTTTATGGTTACAGCAAAATAAAAAAATATATTATTCATGGCGGAAAGCGCGCTTCTTGACAGGTGCTTTCATTTTAAATTTTCAATGTGTTCAATTGCATTGTTTCTCGTATATTTTTAATAGTATCATTACACACAAGAAGCACCCCACAAAAAAGCCCACAAATCACAATAAACATGCTTTTTGTGATGTACATAGAACTACAAGATCCATAACCCTTATACCCTTTACTTTGACTAAATTATTTTGTGTACTCACACACAGGCCATGCCTTTGTGGGATCTTTTTTTGTATTCATTTTTATATTTTATTAATTTTTTGTATTTTAATTTATGCTATGTAATGCAAAATAATTTAAAATAAAGAAAAAAAATAACGTAGGAACACATCAAACATAATCTAACACGTACCGCTTTTGGTCAAAAGAACTTTGAATACTATGTATCTTAAACATATGTGTGGTGGATAATTACTTATTTACTTTATTTATTTATTTAAACTTTATGATCATGAAATAAATAATTACATTAGTGGGCTTATTGCTAAAAAGCAATATCTTCCAACCAACCAAAAACAGACAAGTGATATTGATTAAAACGTTTGATACCAGTTAAAGCTGTTTGCAATCAGAGGGTTGATAGTACTTGAACATTTTAAAACATAAATTACAAATTGACATTTAAAAAAACATTAATTACAAAAGATGATAATAAGGAGGGCAAAGGAAAAAGGGAGTTTAGGGAAGGAGGTAGAGGGAAAAACTAAGGAATGAGGTTTGATGTACAGTTAGGATTCTAATGATAAAAAGTAATGTCTCAGACGTTTCTTAAAAGTTATTAGAGAAGGTGCATTTTTTACGAGGTGAGGTAATTCGTTCCATAGTCTGGCCGCGAGGAATAGAAAGTGTCTTTCTCGGGAAGAATGAAGTGATAGACCATGATCTGAGAGGTATATAAAATTTTCTACCAGATATTTATGTAAGTGCATTGGGATTGTGAAGAATATTTCTAAAGTAGCGTGAGAGATTGAAGATTTATGCACTGGTTAAAGTGAAGGCATTGTAGTTCCGTGCGAGAAGGTGAAACATTTTCATGTTTTTTTTTAATTGAAAATGAAATGGATGCTTTGATTTTGTAGACGATCCAAACGATTTATAAGATCGACGTTCTCATCAATGTAGCAAACATTAGCATAGCTTATTTATATTATTTATTGATTCGGCATTAACTTTGTGGAATGACATGTTATTTTTTTATTATTTAACACTTTAATGAGTTTTATTTGCATATACGATTAGTTTCGACAATTATAGATGTTTTCATCTTATGGTACAAATTAAAACCAACGAACATTTTTTTTTTATTCTTTAGTTTTAATTTGTACCAGAAGATGAAAACATCTATAGGTTTCGAAACTAGTATATAAAAATAAAACTCATTAAAGTGGTATATTGAAATGTTTAATTTAAAAAAATAGCTTAATTATAATGCAGGTAAAGGTTTTTTCTAATATGGTTTTAGTTTTAATTTACAACATTGTATATTTTTGGACTTGCTTGGAAAGCCCTATTGTTAGAGACCACACTGACATCGTTGTCTATTACGGAGACAGTGGTAACTGTGAAGTGAGGTGCACAGTTTACATTAGCGCTAAGCAAACAGCCGGCTACAAAGCAAAGTACATACTCCTCCGGTCTTGCGATGGCAAATGTTAAATCTGCTCTTTTTGTTGAGAACTGGGTTAAGTCTTGAATATAATTATAAGAAAATATAGTACATACCTGCAGCGCTGGTACGGAAATTCCATACCTTCCTGGGGAAGTTTTGGACTCCTAACCATGTGATATGAATTGAATTGGTTAAAATCTAACGTATTAACAACATTTTGAGTGGGTCCAAATTTTTCTTCACAATTCTGGATTATCTCCAATTAGAGGAGTTATTTTTTATATTATTTTTTGACATTTCAACAAAGATGGAAACAGTATTTTTATGGTATTGTTAAATGTTAAACATGTGTAAAATGAGCGCTTAAACTAGCCAATGACGGTCTATGATTGATGATTTCGTTTTTTGTTAAAATTATTTATTGCCTTGGCGTTTATTTTATAAATCTTCATATTTATACTCTAAATATTTAAATCAAATACTGATTTGAGTAAAAAAATCATTATTTTATTTATAAAAAAATCTCAACCAAAATCGATGACAATTGTTTCGTCTTCTTAGGGCATTTTCAAACCAATGCAAAAGACATTAGTTTGAAAATGCCCTAATAAAGCGGAACAACTATCGAAGAATATTTATTTTCATATTTTCAAAAACTAAATAAATAGTTTAACACACTTAAATCAGTGTTTGATTAAAATGTTTTATGTTAAAAAAATTAAATGAGAAAAAAATACCGATTTAAAATTTTGCTTAAATTATTTATTAAAAAAAAAAACAGATCTATATACCTTCTTCTTTTATACATACTCACATAATACTTACATTTTCGCTTGTTTTCATTTTCATCTTTTTGATTATTTGTTTTCTGTTAAAATCAAATATTTGTAATTTATATTAGCATTATCAATCTCATTTAATTTGTATTATCTATTGTTTTCTTACCAGTGCCCTTTATTATAACTTAAATAAAATGTAAACCCACACACAGGCCATGCCTTTGTGGGATATTTTTGTTGTTTTAGTTTATATAATTTTTTTTGTACATGTAATTATAATATATTATATATTGATTCGTCATTAACTTTGTGGAATGACATGATAAATTTATTAAAATTAAACACTTGAATATACCACTTTAATGAGTTTCTTTATATATACGACTAGTTTCGAAAACTTACAGACGTTTTCATCTTCTGGTACAAATTAAAACATAAAACATTTTCGAAACTAGTCGTATATATAAATAAAACTTATTAAAGTGGTATTTTCAAGTATTTCATCTTAATAAAATAATTATAATATATTGTGAAATGCAAAATAATTTTAAATAAAGAAAATAAAATTGTAAGATATCAATTTCCACGTAAAAGAGCTTTTACGAAATCCACTCTGAGACAACTACAAAACTTTCCGAATAAATATTCGAAATTCACTGTCGATTTTTCGTTAAAACGTTCTCGGTAGCAAAAAATAGCGATCGTTTCGCAGTCAACAGAACGTCAAATGGAAGGTGGCTTCATAATTCCTATAGGCGCCGCCAGGTGACGCCTTATTCTCGTGTAAAACAAAGGGAATTTATTTTTTCCTTATCATTTACTTCCCCGTCTCTATTTGCGTAAAACTACGATTTCTATCTTTCGCCTAAGAAATTTCGCGATGTTTTTTGCAATTCGCTTTTGTGTTTTCTCGTATCTTTCTGTCAAACATAAATATTTGAAAACGAAACGCTTTTATCGTTTTTATCGATAACAGTAGTTACACAATATATTGTAAAAAAATATTTTTCGATGAAAAAAAATGATTTATTTCCAAACCACTTAGTTTAAAAAGAAAACTTTTATTATATACTTAACCGTTATGCAGATTCTCTTGTGTTTTTTTTTCATTTTTTTTTATTATCTCTTAAGTAAGCTCATATTACATTTAGTATACAAACTAATATTCACACTTTATTTAACATCATAAGTAAATACTAAAATCTTCTTTATTTGTTTTATTTTATTTATTCGGGAATTGTACAGCTTACATATAAAAAATTATATAATAAACAATAGTTACATTTACAATAATAAACATTACATTACATTAACAAAAAATAGTTACGTTAAAAAAAGCCAATTAAACGATTCCACATTTATGTTATAAAACTATTAAAAAACATTCAGAGATTAAACAAAAAAACAAAAACAAAAACTTCTCACAATAAATATAACATTTCTTTTTTAATTCATATTTAAGATATAAGGAAAGTATGCAAGGCTGAGATACGCACTATCAATAAAAATAAGAAAAGTGTTGTGAGATAGTTTGGGAATGGAGAAAAAATAGTAAAACAAATTTATGAGGCAAACGTGGTTGATAATAGAAGCAAAAGAAGACCGAGGAAATTTTTATATGATCAAGTTTTTCAAATACTAGGTGTGGTCAAGTCAGGAGTCAAAATGTGCTCTTTCAGACAAATCTTTGCATGATAGATGTTTAGATGGTGAAATAAGGAAATAATGGAAGGCTGATATAAGACTTATCGATAAAATTAAGAAAGGTGTGTTAAGATGGTTTTACCATGAGGAACGAATGGGTGAGGAAAGAATGGTAATACAAATTATATGGCGTATGCAGTTAGAAAAAGGGGCAGAGAATGACTGAGGAAAACTTGACATAATCAAGTACTTCGAATGGGTCGAAATAATCGGCAGGTATGTATGAGGAATCTCCTGCATGAATATGGATTTGGAAGAAGAATATAAAGATTAAGATTAAGAAGAATATGGAAGTCTGGGCATTTAAGTGATCACTTAAACCAGCCTATGACGGTCGTCAGCCCCGTAAATGCCCAGACTTTCATATTCTTCTTCATCTTTGATGAGATGTCAAAAATAATATTAAGTTAGATAGTTACATAACTGACATTTCGTGATTTTTCAAAAAAAAAGTGTTCACGCATTGTGTTTTCATTCAAGCCTACAATACGCTAACATAGAGACTGTTATACTTATCCTAATTCCACCTTTGATCCTCTCCATCCACCATGTCACATGTTGACGCCGCGTCAGCGCCGCCTCCTGGCTGTGGAGATAAGAGGATAGAAGGCCGCGCTACGTCAAGCGATTTGCGCATTAATTCTGTACACAGTGACAGAACACATCCGCACTTATCTGCAAGTCAGGAATACTCTAGACTTTGTGTGATGAAGGGAAACGCGATAGTGTAAAATGAATGTCAGCGAATCCATTTTTCAGTGTTTTATCACATCAAACACATACCACAGAGGCTTTTATTTATGCAATGTGTTAGAATTTATAAAATAATAGAACAACTTTGTACATATCGCTCACTCCTTTCAAGAACGTCATAAATCAAAAACGGGATTTCTCAGGAGAACGTTTTTAAAGATTTAAAATATAATACAATGTATTAAAAATAAATATTAAGCCACTTATTGAACTTTTAATTGTGCAACAGATATTTAAAGGTAAAATCTGAAGATTTTTTTCATTTCAAAAATATTTGGTATATTAAAAAAAAAGTATGTTAAAAATATGCCGCTTTTGCTGGGACATAGCACATTTTCTGGGCATTCCGAAAACATGCACAACTGAAAATTGACGATTTTTTATTTATGACGTTCTTGAAAGGAGTGAGCGATATGGGGAATTTCAATGCCCTATTAGATATGGCTAGGTTTAAAATAGTTTGTCTCATTTTTCGCACTGTAAGTGTCTTCATAACAAAGCTCTCCAAGGAAAATATGATAATTGGTATCCGCTCGAAATCACCCGCCGAATCGCACTTACCAAAGCTCTTAAAATAAACGACTTAGCTCCCGAAATGGCCTAATAACCCAATTTTTATAATACAACTCAAATATTCACGGTCAATATCCAAACCAAGAGAACTTGCCAAGTGATCGTTAGACGAACCCCAACCGAATTGGATTAATATAATTTACCGTGAAAGTTTTTCAATATAAAAGTCTTTATGAATTTCCCGAGACTGAAGCCATTTTGTCTGACTAACCCCATTGGCAATTTGGAACCTATCATTAGAGAAGGGTATAAAAAAGTTGGGGGTATTATTAACCCCTACATTTCAGTTGGGAAGTCGTAAATATATAAGAGAATCTTTATAGAATATAACCGTTTCGTTTTAAAGTCACCTATAAAAAAGCGAAAATTTTAAGCATTCAAATTAATTAGTTAAGTATTTTAACATAATAAAATTTTACTTAGAATAAAAAATATTAAGTATTTAATAATTTAGCCGATTATTAAAACTACGCCATTCCTTAGTTAGCGTCGGTGAAAAAGCCAGTTATTGGTCAACGTGTTTATCATTACACTAGTTATTGGTCAACGCGTGTATTATTACACCAGTTATTGGTCGACGTGTTTACTATTACACCAGTTATTGGTCAACGTTTTTATCATTACATTAGTTATTGGTCAACGCGTGTATTATTACACCAGTTATTGGTCGACGTGTTTACCATTACACAAGTTATTGATAAACGTAACGTATTGGTAAGCGAGTTTAACTCGGTGGTATACTTAGTTCGATTCCCATAGGAGGGGTAAAAATATTATAATGATTTTTCGCTAGTGGTCAAGTTACATAGGAGTTGGAACAACCGGCGGGTATGTACATATAAGGAGATGTATGAATGTGGAATAGGCGAAGATTATTTGCAAATACATACTAGCCTGACATTCTATTCTCTCTGCTTATCATTTCGGAGAAGCGGGGAAGCGGTGAAATAGTTAGTTGGTTATTTAGTAATGTAATTAAATATTACCCAGGACTGGGGCCTAGAGCGCAGGATTGATCTCCTTGCTTTCATGTAAGTAACGATCAAGGTAACACTACGTCAATAACGATGCAGTGCCATCGACAAAAGTTATGCACAGTTCGTAGTTGAAACCATAACTTCTGCACGTACTCGATGCTACGATATTAATATTTAATATGGTAGTATTTAGAGTACTGCAAAGACTCGATATAACAGACCTATATTTCACGAACTTACGATTTAACGGAGAAAAAATACTATCAAATACAAAAAAAAAGTCCTGTTATTATTAAAGATGCTCAAATGTAAGTGTCGCCGCATGTAACAGTTTTAAGCAGCCATGATTATCACAAACTATGTCTCAAAAGTGCAAAAAAAAACTCAATTCCTTTTCCACTGCGCGACGAGTGTCCGAAGGAAAAAAATATGTTAAAAGTATTTGTTTGTATTTTTTATTGTTTCTTTATATCTTTTTTAAAAAAAGTGTACATATTTTCAAAAAGAGTATTTTTTATTTTTTTACACATGTTTTTTTTATAACGGACTTTTGGCTTTAACGAACACCCCTCCCTTAAATTGGTATGTTATATCGAAGCTTTACTGTACCTCCTTTCTCGGCAATAATTATAACCTCACATTCAACTCAATTTATTGTCTAATAGGTATTCCAAACGCAACTGCACCACGGTAAGGGGAATGGGACAAATGTAATTCTAGACCAAGTTATCAGATGCACCTAAGCTAGAATACTGATAACAATGTTCATACGGATTATACTTACTTAACGACCAGTTTCAGTTGTACCAAGGCTAGATAGCCATCAGGAGAAAAAGTCAGTAAATTAACCCCACTTATACGTATTCTTTCTGACGTCACTTACATACATATTCAACAATGATTCTAAAATTATATCGCCATATACATATCTCTCACTCCTTTCAACAACGCCATAAATCAAAATAACTTGATTTTTCAGGAGGTCGTTTTTAAAGTTTTGAAATACAATGAAATGTATTAAAAATAAATACCAAGCCACTTATTGAACTTTTTACCGTGCAACAGATCTTTTTAGGTAAAACCTCAATATTTTTTCTCCATTTGAAAAATATTTAGTTTATTTAAAAAATAAATAATTAAACAATACCTTTTCTTCAAAATGCAAAAACAACACTTTCTGCCCTGTAGCGGGTAAATATTAAGTTATAAATATGCCGCTTTTGCTGGGATATAGTACATTTTCTGGGCATTCTGAAAACATGCACAACTGAAAATTTACGATTTTTGATATATGACGTTGTCAAAAGGAGTGAGTGATATGTTACATACGGTATACTTTAATGTATGCTCTTGGTGTGTCTCTTCCAAAAACCACCAGACTGATGATGTCGGTAACGATGAAACTCAGTCACTGGTCAAATAAAATATTTGTGGAAAAAAACTGTCCTGTTGTTATTTTATTATACAAAATTCAGTTACACAATGAAATGTCAGTACAAAACTTAAATCTAAGAAAACTTTTTACATACTTTTTTCACTTTTGAAAAAGATAAATGTAGATCTGAATGTAAAATAGTAGTAAGTGAGGAAATTTCGGAACATTAATGATTCGATTTTGTATGAATTTTTCACTTAAGGGTTATTTTTTTCTTTCTTTTTTTTGTATTTCTTAATATTATCGATAAAACTCAGCCTTGCATTCATTATTTATATCAATGACCATTCGAACATCAACATACATCGTTTTTCCAAATATTTCGAATGCATACAGTCTACTTTCATCCTTCTTTTACTAACTCCATGCTTCACTTCCATACATTGCATAAATTAAAAAATATATATTAAAATAATTTGTACCTTTAATAATAATATATTTCACAATATATTACAATAAACTGTATACAGAAAAATATATAATATTAATACAAAAAAAGATCCCACAAAGTCATGGCCTGTGTATGGGTATACATTTTATTTAAGTTATAACAAAAGGTACTGGCAAAAAAAAAAGATATCAAAAAATAAAATAAAATTGAAAAGTTAGCAATTATGTACTATATGAGTTATACGTTTAAAAGAAGAAGGTATTATGCTTAGATCTGTTTTTTTTAATAAATTATTTTAACAAAATTTTAAATCCAAACTAACTTAGATAATTAATATCTAACGTAAAGTCTTTGTGTCCATATAATCTAAGAAAATACTGGTAATAAAAGAGATTGGAAATTCTGTACGTAGGAAGGGATTATCTATAGAGCTTGACCTAATATTGCAGGGTAAAGTTTAAAATAAAGCAATAGGCCAGTACCCAGTACCTATTTGGCAAGTCCTTACGTAAGTGTACGTTCGGGACCAATCGCGGTTATCTGGATTGGCAAAGTACTACCAACCTCTTTACATTTTCTGCTGCCCTGGACGCCTCCTACCCGAATTTAAATGGTTTTATTTTATGGGACATTTCGGGTGATTTGGGGGATACGTATATATTAAGTAAGGCCTAATATAAGTTTATGTACGCCTCCTTAGTGTAGTGGTAACGATGTTTGTCAATTGTGCTGGAGGTGCCGGATTCGATTCTCAGGAAAAAATGGTTAAAAAGAAGATAAAGGATTTTGGACCAACGAATATTAATTATTTATTTATTAACTTTAATCTTGCACCATTTTGAGTGTGTCCAAATACTTGTTCGCAAATCTGAATTAAATCCAATTAAAGGAGTTATTTTTCATGTTTTTACACCATAGATGTCTCTAGTGAAATTCTAGTGATGTACTTTGAAGTAAGAACTTTGTTTCAAAATTGAACCATATACATTTGGAACTTCCAAGAATTTGAATCGTGTGGTTGTCAACAAGGATTTTAATACACCTAAAAAATGTCTACAATAGTTGTATAAATGAATGTACTTATCGAAATAAATTGTGTGACCAGATTTAAAAGAAAACAACTAATAATTATTTTAATGAATTAGATACTTTACGAATAACCACTTTTTGAATACAGTTTGTTTATTAAAAGCATTGTTAACTTTGTTGTATGGTAATATAACACTCTCCTTATCATTCATCGTTCACTTTGTATAATACCACTTTGATAAAAGTGGTATTATACAATGTGAACGATGAATGATAAGGAGAGTGTTACTTTTTAAGTATTTTAATCTCACAAAGTGCAATATTGTTATCAGAGAAAAATATTTAAACTGTAATCCACTTGGCGCTAGCGGAGCAAAGCTCCGAGGAAATAGATTTTCATTTGCTTTACACGTTCTATGTTTGTATACAGGCGATACAAAAATTAAGGTGTTTATAAGTTAATTTTTATTCTTTAAAAATTGATTTGAGAAAATCATTCATTTAGGAACAGTAAGGGCTGTTCAATTAATACATAGATGGACATGTACTTTATTTAGAAGTTATATGTCTGGATCCCCTTCAAAATTGTTACCTCCCCGGCACACTTATCTCAGCGGTGTTTCCATTTTTGAAAAATTCAGAAATTCATCTTTTTTATGTTTTTATGTTTTTAATTTAATTATAATTTAATTTTTGTTTTCTGATCCTCAAGTATTTAGTATTTTTGTATTTTATATTAACACTTTTATTCTAGCTCTTCTTATAATATCTACTGTATTCTTGCCAGTGTCCTTAACTATGACCTAAATTATATTATTAACCCACACACAGGCCATGCCTTTGTGGGTCTTTTTTTTTGTATTTATATTTTAATCATATTTTTTTGTATTTTAATTTATGTCATGTTTGTATAATGCAAACGAATTTAAAATAATAAAAAAATATATAAAAAAAATCACACGTCACGAGTTTGATCAGTATATATTTGAGTTCCAAAAATTGAGTAGTGTGGTAGAATTGGTAAATGTTTCAAGTGAGTAAAGTGATCACTTAACCAAGCCTATGGCGGTCGTTAACCCTAACAGGGCTCTTAAAGGTGCCCTTAAAGATGAAGAAGCCTTACAGCCCTCAAAGAAGAAGAAGAATATGGAAGTCTAGGAATTTAATATGCCCAGATTTCCATATTCTTTTTGATCTTTGTTGAGATGTCAAAAATGCAATTAAATACTCCTCATCTCGATTTTCATATTACCTTTCATAGTTTCATGTTTTTTCAGTCAACATCCGGTAGGTACTTTACTTTCGTTACGTATGGAAGTAACATCTATACAGCATTAGTGTTTAGTACGGTGCGGTCTTTAACCCTTCACTGACCCATATAATCGGCCGACATTAAAACAAACAGACTTTACTACATAACACGAACGAATATTGCGCTGGAGGCAGGCCAAGTGATATCGGAAGCTGGCTCCGAAACCCCAACAACTTTGCAGGGCTCGCTATTGTTTTTAGTTCTCGCTGTAAGTGGCACTTTTAACGTTATAATATCACTTTAAACATGTGAAAAATCTAAATAATTACATAACAAACTCTATTTAGTTTTATACTGACATTTCTTAGTGAAACTGCATTTTATATAATAAAATAACAACGAAATAGTTTTTTCTTCTTTAATCTCACCAATAGATGTCTCTAGTGAAATTCTAGTGATTCAAACACCATGTTTCGAAATTGAACCATATATATAAAAAGAAGTTCCAAGAATTTGAGTAGTGTGGTTGTCAATCATTGGTTGAATTGTTAAATGTTACACGTGTGGAAAATTATCACTTAACCAAATTTATGACGGTTGTAAGCCCTGTAAATGCCCAGGTTTCCATATTCTTCTTTATCTACGTATATATATATATATATATATATATATATATATATATATATATATATATATATATATATATATATATATATATATATATATATATATATATATATATATATATATATATATATATATATATATATATAATAATAATAATAATAAAACCCTTATCCGCACCCCAATGGTGCAAAGGGCACTGTGTCATATAAACGCAGTGTTATCTTGATCGTTTACACATGAAGGAAAGGTGATCAGCCCTCCGCTTCAGGTACCAGTCCATGGTAATATTGAATAAATATTACAGCGAAAAAATCACTTATATTTATTTTACCCCCCTTGGGAATCGAACCCGGGACCTCCAGAACGGTAGCCGAGCGTGCTGACCATTACACTACGGAGGCGGACAAAAAAATATATATAAACATATATATCTATATACATATCGCTCACTCCTTTCAAGAACGTCATAAATCAAAAAACGTGAATTTTCAGGAGAACGTTTTTAAAGTTTAAAAATATAACACATTGTATTAAAAATAAATATCAAGCCACTTATTGAACTTTTTACTATGCAACACATCTTTTTAGGTAAAACCTGAAGGTTATTTCACAATTCGAAAAACATTTAATATATTTAAAAAATTAATTAAACAATACCTTTTCTTCAAAATGCAAAAACAACACTTTCTGCCCTGTAGCGGGTAAATATCAAGTTAAAATTATGCCGCTTTTGCTGGGATATAGTACATTTTCTGGGCATTCCGAAAACATGCACAACTGAAAATTGACGATTTTTGATTTATGACGTTCTTGAAAGGAGTGAGCGATATGTTTATATATATATATATATATATATATATATATATATATATATATATATATATATATATATATATATATATATATATATATATATATATATATATATATATATATATATATATATATATATATATATATATATATATATATATATATATATATATATATATATATATATATATATATATATATATATATAAATGTGTGTGTTCTTTGTCTCTGAACATATTTCGAATTGCAAACCTCCTAGGGCAAATCTCGGTGCTGGGATGACGAGGGGTGATTTTATTTCTATTTCCTTCGGAAAACAGATAGAGAGGGTAGGTTTATATGCCCCCGGGGATGATGAAGTCATTCAATGTCTAGACCTGAAGGTAATATAACAAATGTCAATGATGTCGTTATAGTACATCTCATAAAACCGCTGCAAATGTAAGTGGTTTTAAAATCTAATTATATTGTTTGTGTGGGTGTAATATACATATCTCATACAAAATTCGTGATTTATATGAAAATGTATGCACCGTAGAACGGGGCTACTTGAACTTTGATGTGTCGCTTGAGCCCGGTACAAAAAATATTTAGATCGTGGTATCGATCGAAGTATCGTGACAATAAGTATCGTGACAATGAATCATGTCGATACGTTTATTATTGTAGACCAAATACAGATTTTTTTTTACTGGGCTCAAGCAACACATCAAAGTTCAAGTAGCCTCGTTCTACGGTATCTACTTCATAGTTAAATGCCTGTATAATAACACGAACGTAAACGAATGCAATATTGTATCAAAACCTCAATAATTTTGGTAGGATAGTGAATGATATACGTGTGATCACTGAACCAGCCTATGACCGGTCATAAGCCCTGTAAATACCCAGACTTAAAAATTCATATTCGTCTTTATCGAGATGTCAAAATTTATAAATATTAAGTAATTGATAATAGGCAAAGCTCGGGATAAGCTTCTCGAAAAAGCTCAGAGAACAGCGCGCTTTGGAAGATATTACCAGTTACACTGAAGCCGATTTATTTTGATTTTCAACCTTACACAACTCGGATGCTGAGAACCAAAGACACGGAACTGCAATCGGAAGTGGCGCGCAATGCCACCGGATGTTGACTGAGTAATTGAATTCATTACTGGTGGGGAAATCGAGGGGTGGCTTCCGATCCCAGTCCGGAACGTGATGACGTAATGCCAGGAATTTTGTATCCATCGTAACTTATGATCCATCGTATTAAATAAACATCTTCTTCTTCTAACTCTTATCCGCACCCAATGGTGCATAGGGCACTGCATGGTATTGACGCAGTATTGTCTTGATCTTTACTTACATGAAGGCAAGGTGATCAGTCCTCCGCTTCAGGGACCAATCCAGGGTAGTATTAAATAAATATTAGACTGTAAAATCACTATAAAAAATAACCCCCCTTAAATCGTCCTAAATTGAACCCGGGACCTCCAGCGCGGTAGCTAAACACGTTAACCATTACACCACGGAGGCTGACTTATATATATAATAAATCATAACTTTATAAATACCTATGTTAATAAATTAACTACTCAAATTAAATTTAAATTTATGGTTGCTCAAGTATGTGAATCCAGGATTCGGACCTCATATACGAATGAAAGAGTCTCTGCTTAATAAAAGCTTTCCTCGTCCTACCATAGAGGACTATTGTGAACTAGCGCATAATGTGTTACGAGTTTGATTAATATATCTAGAAGTATCAAAAACTTGAGTATTGTGGTTGTCAATCATGGGTAGATTTGGTGAATGTTACACATGTGTAAAGTGATTACTTAACCAAGCCTATGTCGGTCGCAAGCCCTGTATATATATATGCACAGACCTCCATATTCTTCTTCGTCTATCTTGAGATGCCAAAAATAATGTATCTATAAAAAGATATCAAGTTTGATTTTATTATATCGACTTATTTATAAAGATGATAACATTATCCAATGTACTCGTACATATACCTGCTAATGTTGGCTTTATAATTCGCTCACTCCTTTCAACAACGTCGTATTTCAAAAATCGTCAATTTTCAGTTGTGCATATTTTCGGAATGCCCAGAAAATGTTCTATATCCCAGCAAAAGCAGTATATTTTTAACTTTATTATTTACAGGGCAGAAAGTGTTGTTTATGCATTTTGTAGAAAAGTTATTGTTTAATTCTTTTTTTTAATATACCATTAGTATATAGAAATTAATATATATTTTATAATTTTTAAATGGAGCAAAAACCTTCAGTTTTTACCTAAAAAGATCAGTTTCATAGTAAAAAGTTCAATAAGTGGCTTGATAAGTGAATTGATTTATTTTTAATGCATTTCATTGTATTCTTAAACTTTAAAAACGATCTCCTGAAAAAATCGAGTTTTTTTTATATATGACGTTGTTGAAAGGAGTGAGCGATTTGTCATTTTAAGGGTAGATTAATAACACAAATCGAGACAACAGGTGGCTCTACCACGATTTCATACTAAATTATTATCTTTACATAATTATAACAATATTAGCACGCAACACAAACTTACTAGCAACGTTTGATTGCGGTACTAATGGTAATGTGTCCTTACATATTAATTAGCCTCCGTAGAGTAGTCAGCATTATTACCATATAAGAGAATATCCCTATTAAATATGTTTCTCTACCAAATACAACTGTAATATAGGACTGCCGATCATAAAACCGTATTTTGGAGCCGATTAAATTTTTTTCTACGTATGGTAGAGCTATATAAACTCATAAGTATATGTTTTTTTTCAGGAAGTTAATATATTATAACCATTTTTTTACAAGCGTTCTAATTGGCAAATAAAGACCTAATATACCATTCTATTTGACGTTTAACCTCGGCTCGTAACGCATGTCTGTATTGAAAACTATAGTGCATGTTGGTCTTGGGGTCGACCAAAAATCGCATGTGTTAGACATTTTGTGTAGTTTTGAGTGTGTAAATGGTGCTATGGTGGTGAAAGGAGTATTGTTTGCATGCTGTGTTAGTGATTGTCCTGACGAAGAGACGGGTACGTCTCGAAATCGCTAGACATAAAAATCTCGATGAGTGGTTATATACTAATTTTATTAACATTTTTGTAAAAAAATAAATAAGTAAAAATGACTAACCACAAAGTAAATGCTTTAAATATTAATAATATTGAGAATAACCTAATATACGATAAATGCTAACTTGATTTTCTTTAAACCGAGGTAACATTTGACGTTGTGTAATTTTTACTTAAAATACCGTTTTATATTGAAAAAATAAGTTTTTCTTCATAATAAATATATGGGTTTAAAAAGAAAAGTTGTAAAGTGAAGAGTTAAAAAAACAATACAATAAATTTATGAGGCGAATATGGTGGATAATAGAAACAGGAAGAGGACGGGGGAGAAATTGGCATGATCAAGTAATTCAAACACTTGAAGTGTGATCAGGTCAGGAATCGAAATAATCGGGTATGTATGAAGCGATCCATGAATATGGAAGAGGCGAAGATTGTTTGCACAGAGATATAAGTGTTGCGTTCTATTCTCTCTGCCTACCCCTGCGAGAAAGCGGCATGCTATTTTTTTACGTTCGTCATTTTGGTTTCAATACATATTATGTTTTTGAATATTGAAAGCATTAACTTTGTGGATCATATTGATAAATTATTTTGAGAGATAAAAAGACTTTGTGTTTTGACTTCCACTCACTTCCTTCCTTCCTTGCTCTTACCCCACCACTTAAAACTTAAATCACCATTATCCCCCCCCCTATCCTTATGAAACCCAACAACTTGTACACTGTTTCTTTTATATATATATATATATATATATATATATATATATATATATATATATATATATATATATATATATATATATATATATATATATATATATATATATATATATATATATATATATATATATATATATATATATATATATATATATATATATATATATATATATATATATATATATATATATATATATATATATATATATATATATATATATATATATATATGTTTAGTCATAAATTAAACCCTGAAGAGGGCAACACGTTGTTGCCGAATCTAGTTGGTCAACAAAAATGTGAGTGCATGAAAACATAAAGTCTTTTTATTTCTCAAGATAATTAATCAATACATATCATTCTGGTGAAGAAAATGTGAAGCATTTAATAAAATTATTACGTTTTCGGAATAATTCATTTGTACATTTCCACGGCTGCTTCTCAAAACCCCGTGGGAACGTAATGTCGACATTCGCAGTCCTGTGCTCTTACATATGGATGAAGTTACAGAACAAACACATAATGAAGAACACGAACGGGGAAAAAAGAGGAAAATCATTTATGCAAAAAGTTGGCCAAACTTCCCGCCTCCACGGCTGTCGCACAATTGACAAAAGAAAATTAGTTTCGCGTGTTAAGGTCTACTTTTTTGGCAATTCGTAACACACGTCCGTGCTGAAAACGAGTAACTAAAAAAGGTTAAACCTATTTGCTTTAAAAAAACCGTGGAGTGTCTCTTGGATGCAAACTACATATGGGCGAACTACATATCGAATATTAAATAACTAAGTCCTTACTTAAACTCAAGTATTCGTTAAGTCGAAAATTTATTTTCTCTAAATCCAGGTAACATTTTACGTAAATGACTTTTTACATAAAATATCGTTTTTGCAATGAAAAATTATATGGTTTTTAATAGAAAAGAGTTACAACATTTTTAGTGTGTCCAAATACTTTTTTTACGAGTTATTTTTCGTATTGTTTTTTGACATCTTATCAAAGAAGAAGAAGAATATGGAAGTCTGGGCATTTACGAAGTTCTAGTGATTCAACGTTTCAAAATTGGTTCATATATTTAGAACTTCAAAAAATTCGAGTAGTGTCAATAATGGATAGAATTGGTGAATGTAACACGTCAGTCAAGTGATCACTCAAACCAGTCTATGACGATAGTCTGGGCATTTACGAGCCCCGTAAATGCCCAGACTTCCATATTCTTCTTTATCTTTGATGAGATGTCAAAAAATATTAAGAAAAGAGTTATTTTGCAATACGGTACCTTACGGTAAGGAATTAAAATAATATATAAATCCATATATCACCATTCAAACATTTATCACACATTCATCAGAGAGATCTCATTTTGACTGCATTCCGTCTACTCTCTTCCTTCTTTTGACATCTCCATGCTTTACTTTTGGAAGTGAAGCATAGAATTACATAAATCATATAATACAATCCAAGATAAAATACAATCTAATTGTAAAATGTATATATCGCTCACTCCTTTCAACAACGTCATATTTAAAAAATTGCTAATTTTCAGTTGTGCGTGTTTTCGGAATGCGCAGAAAATGTACTATGTACGCCAGAAAAAGCGGCATATTTTTAACTTAATATTTACCCGCTACAGGGCAGAAAGTGTAGTTTTTGCATTTTGAAGAAAAGGTATTGTTTAATTTTTTTATTTAAATACACTAAATATTTTTCAAATAGAGAAAAAAATTCAGGTTTTATCTAAAAATATCTGCTGCACAGTAAAATGTTCAATAAGTGGCTTGATATTAATTTTCAATATATTTTATTATAGGTACTCTTAAACTTTAAAAACGATCTCCTGAAAAATCAAGTTTTTTGATATACTTATGACGTTGTTGAAAGGAGTTAGTGATATGTTTGTCCAAGTGCAATTTTTTATTTGTGATTTACTTTTTAATTTGTTTTGTTGCTTTTTCAATTTTGAGCTTCAGACATTTTGACTGTCAGCACAAATATAATATAATATTACATGGTATGTACGTAATTATTATATATTAAATACAGTACCCCGATGGAGGCGGTAAGGGTATATTTGACTACCGAAGGCAGGGCGGAATGATCGGCAAATTGATTGTAAGCTGTATATTATTAAGGGTACGTAGTAATAAATTCTGGTAATAGGCCTTGTAATGGATATTAAAACAATGAAATTCACAGTTTATGGAAGGAGAGCATTAACATTTTATATGCATAATATAACTTTGGTACTAGAAATGAGAGAACATTTAATGTATTGAAAAAAATGCTTATCTTTTTTTTTACAAGAATGTATCACAAAACCCTATGTTATATTGTGCAAGGGACATCATATTTCAGGATTTGATGTCCTGCTATTTTTTTCTATTGGACTACCTACTTAAAAAGTTATGATTAAAACCCATCGCCACCCACCATGGATGGATTTTAAGTATCAAAAACGAAAAACAATCTGAAAGTACTTTCCAACATTTGTAGTGTGTCTAAATACCTCATCAAAGATGAAGAAGAATATGGATGTCTGGAATATGGAAGTCAGCCCCGTAAATGCTCCATATTCTTCTTCATCTTTGATGAGATGTCAAAAAATAATATGAATCTACTTACTTAAAACCCTTTTTTATACTTTTTATACTTTCTCTAAATTTTCAGAATCGAGTTAAACGTTAGTTTAAAAATACTAAAGCAGTTTTCCATTTTTCGGTTAACCTCTATCAAATAATAAAATTCCAATATATATTTTTTTTAAATCCTGAAATGTAGTTAGCGCCATCTGCTGATTTAAATTAAAATGTAATTAAAATATTTTTAGTCTCAAAAATAATGGTTGTGATCTTTGCTCGTGTTTTCAACATTGAATAATAGATGTCAATCCGTGTAAATCAGAACATTCATGAATGTAGCAAATTTATGCTGTTGTATTTTAAAATATTCAGGGCTTAGTAGAATATACACCAGAATACCACTCCGCCTCGTGAGATTTTTATAACTCATGGATTCTCTTAGATATAGCTTCGATACCACTATTTTGTTCTTCAATCATGGAACCCTCCAACCTGTTTTCTTTACCGAAATTTTAATTTATATTATTTACTCAGTCCGGTGGTTAAATCGCGAAACATTGGTCCTAGTTACAGCTTCTCCCACCGTGCTTCTTATATCTCCAAGCGGTGACTGACAGTGAAACCTTGAGGGTGAAGTTGATCGTAACCAATCTTTCAGGAAATACCAAAAGGACGGCCACAGTGAGAAGCTCTGAGCATCTGACCCACATCGCTCACTCCTTTCAACAACGTCATATATCAAAAATCAACAATTTTCAGTTGTGCATGTTTTCGGAACGCCCAGAAAATGTACTATATCCCCGCAAAAGCGGCATATTTTTAACTTAATATTTACCCCCTACAGGGCAGAAAGTGTTGTTTTTGCATTTTGAAGAAAAGGTATTATTTAATTATTTTTTTAAATATACTTAATATTTTTCAAATGGAGAAAAAACATTCTGGTTTTACCTAAAAAGATCTGTTGCACAGTAAAAGTTCAATAAGTGGCTTGATATTTATTTTCAATGCATTTAATTATATTTTTAAACTTTAAAAACGATCTCCTGAGAAATCAAGTTTTTTGATTTTTGACATTGTTGAAAAGAGTGAGCGACATCTTAGGGGCGGCTTACAAATGGTGGATGTCAGCAACTCGACATATTCAGGTACTAGTCGCACACACCATCTCTAATGGGTATTTAAGCTCATTAGTTTATTCCGATAATTGGCCATCACTTGACCAATGACAGTGGATACAGCCCTCGTTAGCTGGGCCACTCTGGTTCCACGTCTGAAGGCCATCAGTGGATAAAAACTTTAAAGTCGAATAAAAGTTAGGAAGAAGCCAGGAAGAAGAAGATAAAATCTTTTTTTTTGTTACTTTGCAAATCCCTGGTGACATCATTTTTTTTTAGATCTTTTCTGAATTATTCCCGTTAAAATAGCCTTCATTACATACACCCCATATCGTCTCGCTGAGCAAAGGAAGGATGAAAGCAGAGTGAATGCTGTTGAAATGCGCTCCCTCAGACGAATGTGTGGAAAATCATTGTATGACAGAATTAAAAATGAAGATATAAGAAAGGAATGTAAGGCTGAACGAGGAATAATTGAAAAGAGTTAAGATTAGGAAGACTTCTTTATGGTGGTATGGACATGTGGAGCGAATGGATAACGAGAGAATGACTAAGAAAATATATGTGGCGATTGTGAGAGGGAAAACAGAATGAGGACGACCGAAAAAGACTTGGAACGATCAGATCAATCAGAACCTAAAATCTGGCGGTGTCAAAAGTCTACATAATCGGAGGGCATATATGACTAAAAGGACAGAAAAATGTGGCGTTCAAGCAAAACAGCGTGATGGTAGTAGTAGTAGTAGTAGTAATATAAGATAATCAACATACTACACATATAAGTTGTAATAATATTGTGTGACAATTGCAAATTGAATGAGTATCAATATCAAAAAAGCTTTGGCCATTGGTATGACAGGAAAGTATGTATAAGGAAGTTCTACCAACCTTTGGCCATAACAAATTAGTGTTTAAATATACGGTACAATATTGATTTAATAAATGAAAACCATTTTTTAATAATATATTTATTTAATGCAACACTATCTTAGTTAATCAGCCTTTTTCTCCGTCAAATATATTAACAGTTATTCCACGCAACTCCATAGATTTCCATTTCCTTTTAAATTCTTTTAATTTCCCTCCCAATCCAAAACACTTTGAGAATAACTGAAAATTTACCCAACACTTGTTTAAACCAATTAATTTGTATCATTATTGCATTTTTTTGTTAAATAATGCAATAATGTATGTATTGTTGATATTTCATTTTAAACAATGTTATTTGACAAAATTAATGATAATTACGAAATATTTATTAAATATACATAACTGGTATCTTTATATTTATATTATATAAGCATTTCTTCATTGTCAACTTTTTTGGCACTCCAAAACATTAAATGTAATATTACTCTTAGATAGGTGTTAATGTCTTAAATTGTACTGAAGGAAAAATATGTATGGAAGACAATGTATTCAAATATTCAATAAAATATCTCCAATATTTAAGAAAAATGTTATGTATGATATTTTAAGAAGGGGGTCTGAAAATCAGCATCCACTTACGATTCAAAAATGATACAATTGTGTTCAAATAACAATTTTGAATTTTAAATTTATGGAGATACAAAGCATGACTCCCATCAATTAAATCAATTATTATCGATTAAAAAATCATTTTAAAAGTAACAATCAATGTTACAAGCAGCGATGAAAAATACGATGATTAAAATGTGGCCTACGTATGATTACAATGCTACAAAGGTATACTACAATTGTAGTCTGGAACTATATAGGTCCGCCTCCGTAGTGTAATGGTCAGCACGCTCGGCTACCGTTCTGGAGGTCTCGGGTTCGATTCCCAAGGGGGGTAAAATAAATATAAGTGATTTTTTCACTGTCATATTTATTCAACATAACCCTGGACTGGTACCTGAAGCGGAGGGCTGATCACCTTTCCTTTTGTTTTATTATTATATATGTAGTACATCTGGGCTAAAATTACAGTGAAAATATAGTGAGGTAACTATGTTTTGTATTTATTTAACTTTTACTCATATTTGGTTGAAAAGAGTTACGAATATTCAATAACTTCTTAACAATACATTACAAAAATCAATTTCAAAATCCCAAAATCATGGGATATTTTTAAAACTTTTGTCCAGAAGAGATGTTAAATTTATCCATACTATAAAGTTAAGCCCTGATATGTTTAGTGTGTCTTCATACAGAAAGTAGCACTACATACTGTGTAAATTGATCGCTGCGAGGAAAGATAAAATTGTTTTCCCATTTTCCATTTGAATTTCTCTATAATCACATTCACGACTGTGGTCAAAAGTTTATTACAGCAAAGAGTAAAGCGTCAAAAATATTTTCTTTAAATAAACATTACTTTTAAAATCATTGGTGGTATACATGAAAAAAGTACATAAAAAAGACATACAAATCATTATTCTCTGCCATAACTTTAAAAAAATGTTAAAATTAAATATTTTTACATATAGATTTGTTATTACTACAAGTATTCCTACAACTAGGCGATTTATAAAATCATCTTACTCGACGCTTAGGCTAGGCGTAAAGTAATACTTATTTAAATATAGTTAATAAGATCACACTTGACACGATCACTACAAATATGATGATACTTCAAAACCACACTTAAGGTATTCTCAGATTTAACTTATCCAAAAGTTTGAGGAGAAGAATTCTATAAGTTGATTTTGACTTATCACCCATAGCCCTTCAAATATCTCTTTCTACTCATTGACTATATTGGGTTGTATACTGTATACATATAATACTGCCAGAATGCTAGGTGCAAACATTCAATTTTAAAATCAAATTCATTTAATTTAAAGACTGATCTTATCATCATAAGGGTGGCACAAATTTAATCACCCTATTGGAAAATATTATAATTTTGGCAAATGGCGTCATACGTCAATCATATTTAGCACATCGTTCACTCCTTTCAACAATGTCAAATATCAAAATACTTGATTTTTCAGGAGATTGTTTTTAAAGTTTAAAAATATAATAAAATGTACTAAAAATCAAGCCACTTATTGAACTTTTACTGTGCAACAGATCTTTTAAGGAAAAACCTAAATATTTTTTATCAATTTGAAAAATATTTAGTTTATTTAAAAAAATAATTAAACAAAACCTTTTCTTCGAAATGCAAAAACAACAGTTTCTGCCCTGTAGCGGGTAAATATTAGGTTAAAAATATGCCGCTTTTGCTGGGATATAGTACATTTTCTGGGCATTCTGAAAACATGAACAATTGAAAATAGACCATTTTTTCAAATATGACATTGTTGAAAGGAGTGAGCGATTTGTGAACTAGACAGCTGCAGTATACAAACACATTGACAAAACAGGTATAAATGTGTTTATCAACACTGACGGCAGCCAGTCGACAGATATCATCTTTTCTACTCAACAGAAAAAATTATAAAGATCCAAATAAAGATTTCCATGACTCAAAATATATTTTTTTATTGAGTAAAAGTGTTATTTAAAAACAAAATTGGATGATTAATTTTGCGCCAACCTAAATATGTTTGTATACTGCAGCTGTCAATTTCACAAATGTCAAATATTATTGAAGTAGGACGCCATTTGCAAAAATTATAACACCTTTTGAAAGAGTGACTAATTTTGTGTCTCCTGTATAAATGAATGGTGTTTTATGCACTATATACTTAATTAAGACCATAGAGAAAGAAAGGTATCTCATCTTTGCCTGTTTTTGATATTTTTCTAGTATTTTTCAATCACTTCCATTTGATACTGGCAGACTTACATAATATACAGAATACCTTACCACCCACAAACATCCACAACATAAATATCTTAAAATACTGTTTTATCTTATTTTAACTAAAAATGTATAAATAATAATAATTATAATAACAAAAGATGTAATTGTTTGCTGCGTTCAAATTTGTAAAATTATTTTTAGTACTTAATATTTTTTTGGTTATTTAAAAAAACATGCGTCGCCACTGATTGCCAGAGCTGGATTGCAGTAGACACTTGTTTCAGTTTTAAAAATATAAAATAAATAAATTTGAAAAAAGTGTAGTTTAAGTGACTTTTTTAGCTAGAGAAATAAAAAAAAAATTATTAAATATTTTTTTTAAATTTTAATATTTTTATGTATTGATAAATAAATATTTTAAATCCCCTGGCATTCGGTGTTCTTTACAAAAATAATCATAAGTAGTCATTTACTGTTCCCAAAAAAAAATTAAATAAATGTTAAATGCAATTCATAATCCAAATTAGAAATTAAAAATACAAATATAATACAATAAAATAGAAACATAAATTAAACGAGCAAAACATGAATACATTACACGTACATCAAAATGTTTATCTTATGTTATGTATTCTATACAATAATCTCTGTTATTTTACCTTTGAGGTGTAAAAACTATAATTACAAATGCGATTTAATGTTAATGACTTATTTTGTTAAATGATAAAATAACTATATTCGCAAAACTGGTGAATCAAATCGCATATCAAAGCTCTATATTTAAATACATCTATACAAATATCGATTTACAAACATGTTAAATGTATATAAATAAACGCCCTCATAAAACATATTTCTCTTTGTAAAATAATTCACATATGCTACTGTTATAACTCAAAATTTAAAATGATTCAATATCACTGTTAGATATGTTTTACTGGAAGACAGAAAATGATATTAATCCTGATATATTTAAGCGCTTGCATCAATTAACAAACAAGAACTACGTTATTTATTAAAACATGTAGCACAGATATTCTAGCAGTTAAAATATTGTTTTTATGACTTGAAATAAGCTGCCCAAATTCTATAAGATTTTAATGTATTTTTCTTATTGTTGGTTAAAATTTTACATGGTAAATACCACAATTTCACACAATCTATTGCAACACGTATTTCGATCCATCCAGCTTCATTTTGCGTCCAAACATGTATCACAATAGATTTTAAGAAACAGTAGTATTTACTGAGTAAAACATAAATTATAGAAATGAATAGATATTACCACAAAGCGACTGTCGAATCAATTAACACACTTCGGACGGGAAATGTATTTCTACCAAATCGGTCGATTGATGCTTAAGGACGGGAAGGGTATTCTTTTCTGGGCTGTCCTCATTTCAAAGGGAGAAAAGAAGAAATTATCCAATACTTTTTTTTTATGAATATTATATACCAATCTCTAAGGTCTTAACAATATGTACACAATTGTCAAATCCCATCGCCAGCGGTCCACAGACATAAAAAATTCAGGACCAACCTGCCGATGGTTATGCCTGTAGGAAGAGCTACCACTATGTTGAACAATATCACAATGAATATTGATCTGTTCAATGTGTCTGAATGAGTATTCCGAACCGGGATTCATCTACATCTTTATCAAGAGTCTTCTTGCTTACTTTTTAATTTATGTTTTAAATGTATACACCTCAAATGTTAGTTTGTAATGTATATATTAATTATTGAATAAATTGAATTGAAAATACCCGCCCGAATTATGTTGATGAAAAAATGTCTCATGTCATATTACAATGAAATGTTTACCGAAAGGTACTAAAACTAATGGTGGTGGCAGAAATTAAACTGATAGTTTCTGCGCACTCTACAACGAATGTTTTTTTTTAATACCCATCCGAAATGTGTTAATGAAAGTGATTTTTTTTAAATGTTTCATATTACTTTAAAATATTTACCGAAAGGTACTATTAAAATTAATGGTAGTGGCAGAAATTGAATAAATAGTCTCTGCGCACTCTGCAAGGACGATTTTCCGATATCTGATTTCTCCTCCCGACATCTAGCATCGTCACGGCACACTCGGGACACGTACACAGTTCAGTGTTGCCACGTGGGCGGCGCGTGCGAGTTCACGTCCTGGCGGGCTTGTGGTGGCGCTGGTGGCGGCGGTTGCGGCGGCAGTGCTGCTGGCAACACTCGTCCGGGGGCGCCTTGGGGGCGCTCTTGTGCGACGGCCCCCTGCGCCGAGCCTGGCTCAGTTGACTGTTGCATATGGACCTTGTGCACCGCTTGCGATCGCACTTTACTTCACCGTCCTGAAAACAATAATGTAGATCATTTGAATCTATTTAACACTTCTTCTTTGTGTACCTTGTTAGGTCCTTCCAATGTTAGCGATCACTATGGCAAAGGCCCGCGGTCCTGCGCCGTCCAAAACAACTCCTCTTCTCCTCTCACTCGGTCCAGTCGCAAATGTTGTGAAGCAACGATGTTCGCTTTTTTATTTTATACTCCTGAGATAAATGAAGCCGCAACAAGATTTTCAATAAACAGTCAAAATTTTCAATATTTTTTATAAAGTCTCAAATTATTTTTCTGTGTTTAAATATATGTATTTTTAATAGAAGTTTTACTTAGTAATTACCACTATTTCATAAAATCTACTGTGACACGTGTTTTGACGCAAAATGATGCTGGATGGATCGAGATACGTGTTGAAATTTTCAAACACTAAAAATGATGTGGAATGCATCGAAACACGTGTCACAGTAGATTTTAAGAAATATTGGTATTTAATAAGTAAAACATTAATTAAAAATGGATAGATTTTACCACAAAGTGACTGCCGAATCACTTAATGAAATTAAATATATGTATTTAAACAAATATCGAGATATGTAAAAAAAATTGTTCTATTAAGTAAGTGTTCTCTTAGGCATATATAATATAACATTAGATTATGTATGCCTATGGATAGATGATAGATGATGATTTATTCAATATTACCCTGGACTGGACCTGAAGCGGAGGGCTGATCACCTTTCCTTCATGTGGTCATGATCAAGATAACCCTGCGTTTACATGATGCAGTGCCCTATGCACCATTGGGGTGCGGATAGGGTTTGATTTGATTTGATTTGAAGGATAAATGAACGAAAAAAGTACTTGACTGAAGGTCTAGAACAGGACACAAAAGCGTGGGTAGGCCCCAGACAAGATGGTCAATGACGTTAAAAAAGTGGCGGTATTTACCTTGCATCTACAGGTGACGCATTTCTGTTCTCCGTGTGAGTGCACCGTGGGGTGCCATTCGTGACCGTTCTGCAGAGGGCCTCCCAACGGGAAGCGGCATCCGCCAGCTGCCAGGATCTCTTCAGGACTCCACTGAGCACCCTCATCCTTCATCTCACCCCCACTTCCCGGACTAGCTACTACTTCAGGTTTTTGCTGAAAAAAATAAACCAATATCTTTGTTAAGGTTGTAACTACATATATGTACATAATTATCAAATCCCGTCGCCAGGGGTTCGCAGGCGTAAAAAATACCCATATGAAATGTGTTTAGACATTTCACAATATTTTACTTAGTTTGATTAGCTGAATTATTATTAACCTATGATTAAGTTCTTCCTTTAGCATACCTCTGGACATATCCGACAACAGGCCTTCTTATCAGGTCTAAAAGCCAGTTTCTCCGGGCAGGATAGGGGTGGACACGATACCCTTGTGCACTGGATCTTCAGCGTGCGCGCTTCACATGTGCAGATAGCGCACGTATCGAACCCTCCGGGAGGAAGGTAAGGATGCCAGGACTGGCCAGCCGGGTGGAATTGTCCAGCCTGATGACAACCCCTTGTGGATGAAGTGTTTGCGTCTTGCAGGGATGAATCTAAAATAAGTGGTTTGTATTAAGTATTTATAAACTGGAACAAGTATCGGAAATAAATGTTAAAAAAAAAATAGGAAGCTATAGAACTCTGGATATTGACAGTAATCTTTCATCGGCTAATCAAAATGATCACAAAAATGTTTAAGTTATAACTATGTACTTACATAAGTTTCTGTATCTAAATTTTCAAACGGTTTTTTTTTTTAGGAATATATTTGTTTTCATATTATATACACAAATATTTCAATTTCAACTATTTTCGTAGAAATAAAAATCAAATTTGATAGATTGGGGTTGAACCTTGAAACTCTGAATATTGAAATCAACTGATTTGAGCCTATGAGGGGGATTTGAAATAAAACAATGTTTCACTTAATACATAATCAATTCACACTTAATAATCGTTTAAGACATTTGAACTATATATTTTTTTAAATCTTTATAATAATAACTAGGAATACTAGGCCTTTTTTGCTATTAAATATTCACAATTTGTGATTTTTAATTCATATTTTTGATAAATGTTTCCGCAATCTACAGTCAAATCCATCGATATTTCATACAATAATTAAACGGTCCATGTAATTGTGTGTTATTTATTTTCTACCGTAGATATTTTTTTTATTTCACTCGTTAGAGTGAATAATTAGTTATACTACGCTCCACAATTGTATGGAACAAGACAGCAATTATGAATTTCATTCATCCAATCATTCTCGCCTGGATTCACGACGTCACGATATTATTATTGCAAATATTATAATATTTATATGAATACCGCTGGGGTCTTTCAAATACCCCCCCTTTGGAGTATGCGTAATCTTTAAAAATATTGGGTGAGAAAGGTAAATAATTGATATAGGGTCTTCCAGTTAGATGGTTTGGTTTGAAATGAGTTTGTTTAACTTACTTGAACAAGTAGGGCAACATTCACCAGTCCTGATCATAGCTTTAGCACCACAAGTGAGCGGTGGACAGCGGTACGCATCACATCTTACAGTGCCATGAAGGCAGGAACACATTGTGCAGGGCTATATGAAAAAAATATTAGCTTTTATTATATACAAACAAGATCAAATGTATAATTTTTATTTGAAGCACTAACTTTGTGATTTTCCATTTTATAATTGAAATATTACTTGGTTTTAAAATCACTTTAAGTAAATATTTTATTATAACTTAATACTTATAATGTCTACCGGTTTCAAAACTAACCGCTTCTTTATCAAGACTGATTAATACTAAAACAGTAGATAGTGTTTTAGTATTAATCAGTCCTAATAACTTAATGTCCGCCTCCGTAGTGTAATGGTCAGCACGCTCGGCTACCGTTCTGGAGGTCCCGGGTTCGATTCCCAGGGGGTGTCAAATAAATATAAGTGATTTTTTCACTGTAATATTTATTCAATATTAACCTGGACTGGTACCTGAAGCGGAGGGCTGATCACCTTTCCTTCATGTGTAAACGATCAAGATAACACTGCGTTTATATGAAGCAGTGCCCTATGCACCATTGAGGTGCGTATAAGGGTTTTATTTTTATTATTAATAAAGAAACGATTAGCTTCGAAAACCGGTAGACATTCTAAGTTATAATAAAATATTTATAGTGATTGTAAAACAAATTTACATTTTAATTATAAGATCAAATGTCTACCAAAGATTGAAGTGGCACAGAGTTCATTCAATACTGGATACAAGAAGAAGGCTGAATGGATAGAATGAATATAATAAAAAATAATATTTAAAATGGCTACTGTACCTCAGTGGCTGACGTCCATTGCTCACCATCATTATAGAAGCTTCCAGAGTGAAAGCATGTAGCAGACTCAACTGAATTATCAGCGGAGTTAGGATGTGAAGGCACATACGATATAGCTGGAACATTATTGTCATTATATTGAGGCAAGCAAGTGTCTGGTATCTTCATCTAAAAAAAAGGACACAATAAATGATTTACCATACTTCAAAGCAGACTAGCAACAGAATATAATAGATTTTGACATTCATTCATATATTTATTTTCTTGTTATGTACATTACTATTTTTATACTAATTGACTAACTAAATAATAAACCATTATGCTGCTTCTGTAAATATGATTTTTTTCTTTTGAATCTTACCTTTCTATTCTCCACTTCTATTACCAACTACATTCGCCTCATAAATTTCTCATTTGATTCATATGCTCAAACCATCTCAATACACCTTTCTTGATTTGATTGATAATGCTTATCAAGGCCTTAATTTTTTCCTTACATCCCCATTCAAACATCTGTTATACAACATTTTACAGCACAATAATAAGTAAATGATAAATCAATGAATAATAATATCTTACCTGTTTTAGCATAGCATGCAGCAATGTTGTATTTGTCCTCGGCTCCCTAACAACAATTTCACAGGCGCCAGAGTACAGCCGTTGTAGGTCTAGGAGAACGGGGCTCACGATGGCCCCTTCCGGGGAATCTAGAGTCCCCATTTTCCTGGAGGTGACGGGGGCCCCTGGAGCCAACATGGGACGCATGTCCAACCACAGCTCAAGCCCGCTCATCGGAAGACCAGAGGATGCAGGGCCAGCTATGGACACCTAGATCAATCAACAAAATCACTATATTTTATTGTTATTTAACTTTTGGTTGGTGAATACCACTATTGTTTAAACCCTAGACCACAGGACTTGTTTCAATGTACCTTAATACGGGACTATCGAATCTACATCAATAAGAAAAACTCACATGTTGACCAAAAACATTTCATAAAAACATTTTGAAAGTAAGTGCAACATGGTTATGAGAACTTTATATAAAATACTAACATAAAATAACTCTAACTAGTTGTCACCACATTCTTTACATGTGTTACCTTGGTGCTACCCATAAATTGGATGCCCTTAATAAATTTTGTAAACAAGTTTGTTAATAAAGTCCCGTAAGCTAGGGTTAAATGTTGTGATATGTGTTTTGATGCATTCAACATCATTATTAATAATCATATAATAATGATTATCATACATCACAATTTGAATATAACGTAGTCATACAGGAGAAAGTGACCAAGTGCATTTTTTTACAAAAACCTGATTATTGACTATTTGATATCTTACTAGCTTATTATTGCCATGAAAAAATCTCAAGGGATTTTAAACTTGAAAGTATAATATATTGACTTGTAAAAAGTGACTAACTGCATTGATGTTTATTTTCTTGCCAAGCAAAAGTGACTTAAATGAACATTTTACGTTTTGTTAGTTGGTCACTTTCTCCTGTACGACTACGATATGTAATAATAATAATAATAACACTTCTAAAACCACATAACTTTACTTATGTAAACACATCTATGTAATTTCAAGACTAACTATTACTGTACTTCTTTAGGAAGGTTAGACACTCACCTCCCATTGAATACTGCATTCATAATCGACACTTATCCAAGCCAATCCAACAAGATCAGCCGGTTGAGTCAAATCTGGCCTCTTCATCAGCGTTGGTCCGTTCAAGTCCTGGGCATCCGCAACAGGTCGGGAATTCAGTCTCCCCCTGATGACGCTTCCGTCTGAGTGAGTGGCAACGTTCACGACCAGATCCCCGGAGTACAGGGACTCCAGTAGCCTCGGGCCCATGCGGTCATAGGAACCGTTGGCCACCCCGTCTCTGAGGTAGGGAGTCAAGTCTTCCACTTCGGTGTGGCGCTTGTTAGCTTCTTCGACTAGAGTTATCATCGGCGATTCCAGCATGTTTAGTTCGTCAACCTAGAAAGAAATACCGACATCATTTTAATTACTAAAATAATACAAATATACTAACTAAGAAACTGCAGGGATAGGCAGAGAGAATAGAATGCCACACCACTCTGCCTTTGCAAACAAGCTTCGCCTTTTACACATTTGTGCATCTCCTCATACATACCTGCCAATTTTTACAATTATGAATTGTTTTCTTTTTATGTAAATTACAATTTTTAACCATTGCGACGCTTTCTCACAGAGGTAGGCAGAGAGAATACAAGGCAAACCAATCTGCCTTTGCAAACCATATTTGTGATCACTTAACCAAACCTTTGACGGTCGTAAGCACTGTTAATGGCCAGAATTCCATATTTTTCTTCATCTATATTGAAAGTTGCCCCACCGCATGCCCAGATCTGATACAGAAGCATCTAGGCTTCTTGACAGATCTGCTCTTGCTAAGCAACTTTTTTTGTTGAACTAAGTTGCGAAATTTATTGAAAATGTGAAACAATATAAAATAGTATCCCGATTTTACTGTGAATTTACATTTAAAAGCTTTAAATATACCTGTTACTGCCAATCTAAATAAATATATGATTGTAAGTCCATCACCAAATTTTCTAGAAGTACCCCAGTGTAGGCAGTGAAAGGGATTAGTGTTTAGTGCAATTAGTCAGCTAGATCCGATGCTGACTTGACGTTGGCCGGTACACAGACGCCCACAATCCCGACCAGCACAGCAGATAGACACGGAACAGTGCAAAGACGCTTTTCTTCTTCATCTATGATGAGATATTTAAAAATATGTATTTTTACCTGTATTGTGTAGACGAGCTCCCCGTCACGGTCGAGGTGCATGCAGGCCACGCCGGACGCCGGCGGTGGCGGCGACCTGGGCGCGGCGGCCAGCGCCGCGTGGAACACGTCGCAGGCCAGCCGCGGCAGCGCGGGCCCGCGCAGCGTCGCCGGCGCGCCGGCCGAACCGCGGCGCGCCGCGCGCAGCGAGAGCGCCAGGCGCCCGCGCGCCAGCAGGCGCAGGTCCGTGGCCGACACGGGCGAGGACAGCTCTACGATGTTCATCTCGTTGGACGGCTTCTTGATGTGGCGAATCTGGAAATTGCAATGTGAATTTCATTAAGTGAACCATGGAGTCGACAAAAGAAGGATGAAATTAGACTGAACGCTGTCGAAATGCGATCTCTCAGACGAATGTGCGGTACAACGATGTAAAATAGATGATCGAATGGTGAAATAAGGAAGGAATGGAAAGCTGAGATAAGCATTATCGATCAAATTAAGGATGGTGTATTGAGATGATTTGGACATAGTTGGAAAATGAAGCAGAAGATCGAGAAAATATTGGTACGGCACGGTATTGGCATTTATTATTACCTTGCTATTATATACAAGGTGTATAGATCATTGAGTGGATTTTTGTTTCTAAAAAATAAGATGTTTTATTTTAATCTGTGTTAGGAACAGGAGGGATAATCTAGTGTGGGCTAATCGGGGACTTCTCGGCCTTTGCTCATTGCTGGGAGAAAACCACGTAAAACTCCTCAGGAGAAGCCGTACTGTTGACTGTGGTCAGCAGACTTTCCACTTCACGAGAAGAGGCTTCGGCATTTTGTGTCTTAGTTTGGTTCATGCTACCAATGTTCTTCACTAACATACAGTCCTTGGTCAAGGTTTTGTTCCAAATGGAAACTAAAAGTTTCTGTACCGGACCTGGGAATGTGACAGGAACTTTAAGACTCCTTGGTTTAGTAACAGTCATTTTATTGAAGTTTTGTACACTGTGACGTACCTCTTAGAAAAAAATTGATTCACAACTTTAAACATACAGTTCTCGGAATATTCACTTCGGAATATCCATGAGGCGACCCCGGAGGCGGTAGACTGGGTAACAAAACTCGAGCTAAGACTCTTATCCCATAAGATACAATTCATATAGGCAAAGAATAAGCTGGAGCCACACTCAAAATAAGTAAAGTAAGACTATACCGGACTTACTTTACTTGTGGATGTGGCGGGAGCTTTTAGAATCATTGGTTTAGCAACAGTCACTTGGTTGAAGTCTTGCAAACTGTGACGTACCTCTTCCAAGATGGTAGTGTTCTTGTCGATGACCTCGAGCGTGACCACAACCGGCACGTCCAGCAGCTGCTCGGTAGCCAGCACGCCGGTGAAGAGCACCGCGATGTGCACGGAGGGCGCAGCGCCCGCGGAGGCCGAGATGGCGGCCGTGCCCCCCCAGCCGGGCCCGGCGGCCTCGCTCGACAGCAGGGCGGAGAACATCTCCGTGCCAAGAGCGGAATGACTAGAAGAAGAAAAATAGACATTTATTTTCATATTATTTTTTTACATCTCTTCAAAGATGAAGAAAAATATGGAAGTCTGGGCATTTACGGGGCTGACGACCGTCATAGGCTGGTTTAAGTGATCACTTTACACACGTGTAACATTCACCAATTCTACCCATTACATACAACCACACTACTCAAATCCTTGGAAGTTCTATATATATTAATCAATTTCGAAACGTTATTCTTGAATCACTAGAACTTCACTAGGGACATCTATTGATGAGATGAAATGAATCTTTTTACTGAGCAGAAACTCTTTTAAAAGTATGTGAGGTCTGAATCTTGGATTATAATCACACACATGAGAAACGACAGAAAATATAATTTTCATTTTTATTATTTAAGCTTATAATTTGAAGCAGATAATTTATTTACAATATTTTGAGTGTGTCCAAATACTTGTTCACAAAATCTGGATTATCTCCAATTACAGGAGGAACTCCTGTAATTGGAGATAATCCAGATTTTGTGAACAAGTATTTGGACACACTCAAAATGTTGTAAAGACATTTATTCATTATACACCTAATCACAAATCTCAGTCCCTTAGAGTCATGGAATATGGCACGAACAGAGAGATGGACGTGGTCTTTTTTACCTTCCATCAGACACAGAATGTGTAGCTCTTGGTTTTTGATCATCATACTGCACAAATGGTCTCTGGACATATTGTAAACCAAGCGATTACCATGGACCTTTCTCGTAAGATATCTAGAGGCTAGACTTCCATATTTTTCTTCATCTATGTTGGGAAGTCAAAATGTTTCAATTATATCAACATTTTTAACGCCTGAATGGGAATATAAACTTGAAAAAGTGTTTATTCATTAAAAAATAAAAAGACTCAATTTTCAAGTTTTTGATCTGAGCAGGCTTACCTTACGATAGGTCCCGACAAAGACGGCTCCGTGTCTCCCTGGAAGAGCAGCGCGGCCGAGAGGCGGCCCTCGCGCAGGTAGCGCCGATAGTCGCGCGACAGCCGGCGCCAGGCGCCGCACGCGCGGCCCGCCATGGACCCGCCCGCGGCCAGCGGCACCTCCTGCAGGATGCTGCCCGCCTGATCGAGCAGCCGCAGCGAGCGGGCGGAGCCTGCCGCCTCCACGGAGAAGTGCAGCGAGCGGCGGCGCACCACGAAGCGGATGGCGGCAGGCGCGCGCTGCCCGGTCAAGAGGGCCGCGAAATCTGCATCAGGAAAAGAGACATTTTGGTTCAATGTTGATTGACGGTTTCAACATGCAAGCTGGAAATTATTTCAATGGTTCAAAATTGACTCTCTAGATCAGGCCTGGCCAACCCAAATTGCACCCCGGGCCGCATCGATGACTCAAAATTTTCCCAAGTGCCGCATACAGACATTAAAACAAATCATTTAAAAAAAATATAACAACAAATCTCTTACTTATTGATTTTTTAAATATTATAATCAGCAAGTAAAATCAGGGTAATTTTGAGAAAAAAACATTACTACGACCAGATGTGAGAAAAAATCAAACATTGAACCAACAAAAAATGTATCTGTATAGTAGTAAACATTTTGAATTTTTTTAACAATCAATATTACAACAAAAATAAAACAATTTTACCAATTTTATTTAAAAAAAAAACGATTTATCAACGGTAACTCAGAGATAGATTTGAGTTTCTCTTCGCTTACTTAATTTTTCTAAATCTATTCCAATAGTTGAAGTTGCACACCTTAACTGGTTTTCAAAATTTTTCGAGATTGCCTTAAATTGGCTGTGCTGAAGATAGTGCAAATGGATATAGTTCACTGTTTTTATAACAACATGCATGACTTGGCCCACAGATAATAATTGAGTGCATAAAGGTTGTTGATGTATCAAACAGTGAATTACATATATATCACTGGCTTAAAAATATATTCGTCATTCGTCGAAAGGCCGCCGCGGGTTGGCCACCCTTGCTATAGATGGTGACACAAAATCAGCAGACGTGATTTCCTTTTATAATATACCACATTCACATAGTATAGACTCAACGATATTCTTTAAAATGAACTCTCTGGATGATCGCAGAAAATCATCAGATGTGATCTTCTTTAATAGATTGTTAAACTCATACATTGATTCGCCGGAATTACTAGAACGTATAAGTTTTAGAGTTCTCGGTCGGATCACCAGGAAAATTGACACCCTAGCGCTTCCCACGAGTAGGACAAACTATAAACAAGGTTCCTATATTTATCGTTCATCGAAATTGGTCAACGATGAATATGGGAATATTCTACACACACTGAGATCGCGTATAAAGAAGTCGATATTTATATCGTGGTGTGTCCCAATTTTTACATAATTTGTCTTGGACTTTAGCTTTGATCTTTCTTTTTTCCCTTTTCCTCCCTCCCGCCCCTCTTCCAGGTATTAAATGAAACATGTGAAATTTTGTAAATGAAATGTAACAAATACCTGTTTTTTTTTGTTACTCATTATTGTAAATTTATTTATGTAACTGTTCTGTAAAATTTCCAAATAAAAGAAAATAAGGCATAAAACATTTTTGTTTTTTACTTGAGCATTTTTATTTTCCCTTCTCCTCCCTCCCGCCTCTCTTCCAGGTATTTTCAAATGTAGAATTTCGTAATTGGAATAGTACAAGTACCTATTTTTTGTAATTGTAAAATAAAATACAATTAAATTTGTAAATATAATGAAAATAAATTGTATTATTTTTAATGTGCCCTAATATTTGTTCGTAAATCTGGGTTTTATCTACCTACCACCTTCCGTTTAGGCTTTTCCTTTCGTTTGGGCCTGAAATCCTGAGTAGCCTCGAAATATTTGGTTAAAGCGCTACTAATTTTTCAAATAAAATTATAGAAAAGGATATAATTCCTTACGTCTAGAATCCTTTTCTTCTTCTTCCGGTGTCATTAGCTGGGGCAAATCTTGGGGCGTGTCAGGACCTGCAACAAGGAAACGTACATTAATTACATCATATGAAAAAAATCGAGAAGAAAATGCAAACATCACAAGATAAATTCTCCAATATAATTCCCTAGAAATTAAACAAAAAACCGTGAAAACTTAAACGTCTTTAAAAAACAAAAGATGGTTGGAACTTCTTCCCAAAAAACGCATATTATAACTTCAAGCTTTAGCTAAGTCCATATATGTAGCGTAGGGGTTGGTACGTTTAGGTACCGTTTCGAAAGTCAAAGGTTTGATTCCTGACAAGGTTGAAATAGTTATAAGTAATTTTCCAAAGTAATATTCATTTAATATCTCTCTGTACTGGTATCTTAAACGCAGGGTGAATCGCCTTTTCTTCATATAATTAATGATCCAGATAACATTACGTCAATACGATATAGTACCTTATGCACTATTGAGTAGGGATAAGAGTAAAATGACGCTCTCTCCCTGTTTTTTTTTTTAGAAAATCAACGGAAAAATTTCACCTTCAATCTTCCTTTTTCTTTTTTTAACCCTTATTCGCACACATTGATGTTCTCATCGTATTGACATACATATGTAGTATTGATATGATTGTTGAAAACGAGGTGATCAATCGTACGTTTCATAAATTCATTTAATCTTAAATTAACCTATGAAATTAATTCTGAAACACGCGCATTTAAAATGTCACAAGCAATAAAAATAGGCGCATCTGAAAATTGACACCCACATTTCGCAAAATATATCATTTTAAAAATATTCATTTACGTATTTGTATTTCATCAAACAATTACAAATTAAAAATAATAATGTGTCCTTACCGAGTTTTTCCATGTCGAGGGCACATTTTACAATACTTATTTTTAAAACTAAATGAAAGAAAATTGTTCATGACATGCAATCAAATTTGACATCGCCGAACGATGCGATCTATTTCAGATCTACCCACCTTTATTATCCTATTATGGATAGCTGTTATTTAGTTGGTTTCTTTTTTTTAATGACTTTATGGATAATAGAAGTAAGTTTACAACTTTATTGAATCGTTATCAAAGTTATTTTTTAACATTTCATCAAAGATGAAGAATAATATGGAAGTCTGACTTCCATATTCTTCATCATCTTTGATGAAATGTTAAAAAATAATATGAAAATAACTCCTGTAATTGGAGATAATCCAGATTTTGTGAACAAGTATTTGGACACACTCAAAATGTTGTTATCAAAGTTGTTGACTAAAAGAGATTTATGAATGAAGAAAATAATCCCTCAAACCAAAGTCTGTCCTGAAAAGTGCATGAAACCCGAAACGCACCCATTGGAAATGTCATCGGCGTTTCCCTGCAGAGTTGAGTTTATATTAGCAAGCGGAAGTGATTTGAGAGCACATGTTCTGGCGGTGAAGTATTTCTCACATTCGCATATATGTTAATGACTTCCGTACGAGAGCCATCTGGCCGCAGTTTCAGCAGATGACTTTTCAGGTGCCAAATGTTACAGTCGCTTGAGTGCTTTTGCACATTACGTAATAAAGTAATTCTAGTCATTATCTTTACGAACTCTCTTCATATTTGAGGTAAATGCTTATACAATAACTAGCCAATATTATTCAAGACCACTTATGTAGAGTTATATAAATATTTTTTTAAATATATAATCATAAAAAACCCTTATCCGCACCCCAATGGTGCATAGGGCACTGCTTCATATGAACACAGTGTTATCTTGATCGTTTACACGCGAAGGAAAGGTGATCAGCCCTCCGCTTCAGGTACCAGTCCAGGGTAATATTGAATAAATATTACAGTGAAAAAATCACTTATATTTATTTGACCCCCCTGGGAATCGAACCCGGGACCTCCAGAACGGTAGCCGAGCGTGCTGACCATTACACTACAGAGGCGGCATTACTACACATACTACTACTATACAAATATATAAACATATCTAATATATTATTAGATTAAAACCAATATTTTTTAGCTTTTCCACTTTATTTTTATTTGACCAGCGACCGGGTTTCGTCGTTACCGACATCATCAGACTGGTCATCGACTGGTTACCGACATCATCAGACATCACCAGTCTGATGATGTCGGTAACGACGAAACCCGATCGCTGGTCAAATAAAAATAAAGTGGAAAAGCTAAAAATATTGGTTTTTATCTAATAATATATTTAAAAAATGCAATTCCACCACGAAGTGTCAGTGGATAATATAAATCTATTAAACATATCTAGTTACATATTATGTAAATTTCTATCTACTCATGTTTTTAATTTCTTACATCCTTTCAATAAATTAAATTAAATTAAGCGGAGGAAGACCGAGGAAAACGTGGCATGATTAAGTTTTTCACATACATGAAAGTGGGCAAGTCAGGAGTCGGAATAATCGGTGAGTGTAGAATAAATAATCTAGAATAAATTTACTATTTTTTTTATCAAACGTATTATTATTATTTTTTTGTTTAATCATTATTAAAAGTATATTGAACCTACTTTCACTTCGAAAAATACATTATATATGAAAGGATGTTGATAATTTCTTTTTTCCGTATTTGTGCATGGTATAAAAACAAAACAATAAATTTAATACTTAATCTAGGTAAAAAAATCAATTAAAGTCAAACTTTCTAACCACTACACTATTGTTATACACCCGAAATGTATATATATATATATATTTGACAATTCAACAGTTAAAAAATAGTTGGAAAGAAATGAAAAGCAAGAAAAACATCACTTCAATATCCGAAAAAGTTAAAAAAATTAAATATGTACATAGTTATTTATTTAGTTATTCATTTGTTATTAGCAAAAATTATGAAAAAAATACAAAAATCTATTTAATAAGTGAGTTTTATGCTTACATTAACTAATTTTTAAAAAATTATTCTTTAAAATAAGAACAAATTAATTTATTTTTATCAAAATATTCATATTATGTCAGAATAAAATTTTCAACGTATGTTTGTCGATATATAGAAATAAATAAGCGAACATAACACACCAGTCTCGTTTATATTTTAAATTAAAATTCGCAAAAATAATCAATAAAATATCAATAAACACACCCTAAATGGCGAAAGTAATATTAAATTACATCATACAAATTAGTAGCGTCTTTTAATCCCACTTAACAAAACGCCATAAAATAAATACTACGCACTTTTTAAGAAATACCATTCCCGCATCAATTAAGTTTATGGTCTCCGCATACTCGTAATGATTATTCTCGTAGAATCCATGATTTAACATTTTAATAGCTGGTCAGTGATCTCTTTGGGAGCTTCAGACGGTTAACTGAACGTACTGTGTTTATATTTAGTCCTTCCCAGTTGAGTTGGAGCAAAACTGTCGCTTTCTTACATACTGTAAAATGGTATACTAATAATGCTCAAACATCAGCCAAATAACTCGAATTTTATAAAAACTAATATCGCTGATAAAGTCTAATAAATCCTAACTACTTGTACCCTTTTTAATGTAGCAGCTAGGCGATTAAAAGAATTATGAAAAATAAGAGTAATAAAATTAAAAACATTAATTTATGAAGCTAATGAGGTTGGTAATAGAATCATAAGAATACCGGGATAAATTTATGTTTAGTATTTTTATTTATTCATTTTCATCAACAACAGCAATACATTTATAATTTTAAAAAAACATATATTGTAATAAAGTCAATTATTCTTAACCACAGAAATACAAAAAATATAAATATAATTCATATTTGAACTGTGTGATTTTCCATTTTAAAATTACAATGCAACTTTGTTTTAAAATCACTGTAAATATTTTATTATAACTAAATTATAATGAAATATGTATATTAATTTTAAAAAAATATATATTTTAGTTATATTTATTACAAAAAGATAAGTACAAAAGATCTAGTTGGTAAATGAAGGTGTACTTGTGAAAGGGTGAATGTGTATGTGTGAAGTGTGTAAAAGGGTTTGTGTGTGTGTGTGTGAGAGAGAGAGAGAAGTCGACAACAACGTACATACACTATAGTATTATATTTATGCAGACGAGCAAAACGTCCGAAGCTCAAAATTGAAATAAGTGAATAAAAAATAATTCATCGCAAATTTTATTATTATTTGTGTAATGTAAGGAAGTGAAGCATGAAGTTGTCAAAAGAAGGATGAAAGTAGGCTAAATGCTATCGAAATGCGTTCTCTTGGATAAATGTGTGGAAAAACGATGTATGATAGATGTTCGAATGGTGATGTAAGAAAATAATGCAAGGCAATATGTAAGCATTTTCGATAAAATTAAGAAAGGTGTGTTGAAATGGGTTTGGGATATGAATCGAATGAGTGAAGAAAGAATAGTAATAAAAAATATCAGGTGAATGTGGTTGGTGATAGAAGCAGAAGAAAACGGATGAAAATTTGGCATGATCAAGTATTGCAAATACTTGTGCGTGGTCAGGTCAGGAGTCGGAATAATCGGCGGGTATGAATGAGGAGATGCGTGAATGTGAAAACGGTGAAGATTGTTTGCAAAGACAAATTGAAGAGGCGTTCTATTATCTCCAGGAAGCAGGGTAATGGTTAGTTTGTTCGCAAATGTAGTACAATAATCAAAGTTTACGCAAAATGAGTATTTTTTTTTACAATATATTTTTATAAAAAACTAAAATAATTAATTTTCTTTTAATAATTTATTGGGAAAAAAAATATTTTGGGATGTTATACCTTCAATTAAATGTATAAAACATTGGTACCTATATGTCATATTTTGAATTACTCAATAATTACGTCTTTCTTTGATCTTGTGATCAAATGTGACACGTGACCAAATGCTAAAAAAATAGCATTACTCTCACTGAATAATGAAAAACATTTAAATTTATTACGAGCTTATCCAAAAATAACAGAATCAACCCTAATAACTGAATAGTATAAAAAAAGTAACATAATTTTTGGACAGGGGTGCATCTAGTGGCAATGAGACTAATAAAATAAGTGCAAAAATTATCAACTGTAACTATAAGATGCCTAAGTTGAGATAAACATTCAATAGAAGAGACTAGAATGAAAAATAACATTATGCAGTTTATTAAGGCCCAGATCTCAAATGTTCAAATCAGAAGCGCAAAGCCGCGCTCATTTATCCTTTTTTTTAAATGTATTTTTAAAAAATATTTAAATATATATTTTTTTAATTACTTACATTTTATTAACTCTTTTCTTTTCAAAACCATACAATTATTCAGAAGAAAAACTTATTTTTTCAATCCAAATACGATGTTATAAAAAGTCATTCATATAAAATTTTACCTGGATTTAGAGAAAATAAAGTTAATACTAATTCGAAAATTGAGAAGGTTAGCGCCAATTGTAGTAATTATTTTAATACTTCTGCTATGCAGTTTGCTGCATAGAATATTCTAGGCGTATATATGATATGAAACCTCTTAATGCAGATTTACAAAATACGGATTAAATTAATAATTTGCCGGTTTTGAATCCATGTAACCAAAAAACATATTTATTGATGAAATGGTGCCTTGATCGAGGATTCGTTTTATTAAATCGTTGGTACGTTTATGGCAGAGCTGGTCATTTCCAAAAATATTTATTAGGCAGGCGTATTATCTTACATGTTTCTTTAATGACTATAAAAATATATAAAAAAACAACATTTATTAAACAGTATTATTCTGCATATATGGTAACTGTGGGCTATTTTTATATTTTAACTGCTTGTAAACATTCATCGTATCATTTTACAGACAAACACATAAAGCTTATCTGAATGAGATTGGATATTAATAACATTTATTTTGTGGAAGAAACATAAAAATGTGACATAAATAGATGAACGTTATTACATATGTTTAGGATATTAAATGTCATTTATCATTTAATACATATATATATATATATATATATATATATATATATATATATATATATATATATATATATATATATATATATATATATATATATATATATATATATATAAATACATATATATATATATATATATATATATATATATATATATATATATATATATATATATATATATATATATATATATATATATATATATATATATATAAATATACATATATATATATATATAAATATATATATATATATATATATATATATATATATATATATATATATATATATATATATATATATGTATTTATATATATATACATAAACATATACATATTTATATATATATATGTATATATATATATATATATATATATATATATATATATATATATATATATATATATATATATATATATATATATATATATATATTTGCCATCCAATATATATATATATATATATATACACTTGATCATACCAAGTTTTTCTCCATTTTTCTCTGCTTCTATTATAAATTATAATCTCCTCATAATTTTAATTTCTATTCGTTCTTCACTCAGTCAACTTACATACATATACCATCTTGACACGCCTTTTTTAATTTTATCCATAATGTTTTTCTCAGCTTTGCATTATTTACTTATATCATCATTCCAACATCTGTCATACATCGTTTTGCTGCACATTCAACTACATTCTGTCTTCTTTCATCATTCTTTTGCCAACGCCATGCTTCACTTTTATACAGGGTTTGAACCAAGGCTACATTCTGCCCTGCTAGTTTAACTAGTTTTAAGATGGAGTCCAAGAATATTATAATGGAGACCTTGAGAGAACAAAAGAGGTATCGGAAGACCCCAAAAGAGATGGTCTGACGACACAATCGCTGTGGGGGGTAAAAACTAACTGCAAGCAGCAACTGACCGGAGGTAATGAAAAAGGGGAAGAGGTCTATATCCAGCAGTGGAGATCAGAGGGCTCATGAAGAAGACGAAAAAGAAGTTTACCTAACTTAGTACGTTTAAATCATAAGAACAGTTATCTACTAAAATATATAAAAGAAATAAATTTAAAATAATAATATCCACCTTTTTAATTTAAACAAATCCTTTTTTAAATCTTAAAACTAAATGACTCATTTTGAAAATACATGAAAAGAATTACTTAAAATCTTAAACTTGCGGAAACTTTTCTTGAAAGGCATTCCGAGAAGCAGCTACTACATATATTTTCGTAAGTCTACTTCTTTGTCCCGTAGCGTAACAGATCGTAATTTATTGCGAAAATTACACGTGTTTGCGTCTTCGCATGTCCATAAGGTCATGGCGACAGCCGAAGTGAGGCGGAAGTGCCCGAAGCGACTTCGGGGAGCGTCACGACGCTGGCAATAGTCGCTGCCTCCTTCGGCCTTGAAGCGACGCGACGCCAGACGGCGGCTAGACCGACGCTTGTCGCGGGATCGTCAGAGTATAAATATAAATAATCACAAATATTTCACAATCTTTATAGGCTCCCAACACCATCTATGAAGAATGAATAATTGTTTTTTTAATGACGATATGTGTTCGTAATCAATTTGTAATGGATGCGTAATTGTGGAAATTCAGTTATCTGCAAATACATATATAATCTAATCATGTTATCTTTGATTTTGCTTTCTCTGAATTCTACAGAGTATATACTACAGTAAAAAAAATATTAAATTGTTTAATTTAAAAACTTATTTCAGTTAAAATAAATTCATTTTACTTAACAAATATATCAATGATATAATAATCTAGATTAATATATAAATGTTTGGTTTGGCTAATTTATTCTTCAAGTCACATTGAAAGCTCTCCCAACCAAGCATTTAGGCTTCCTGACAGACCTTTCTTGCAAAGCAAATTTACTTTATGAAGTTGCGAAAATTATTTAACAAAAAAGTGAAACAAAATTCTGTCTCGATTTTACTAATTTAAATTAAAATAAAGTATCTTTCAATGTCCCTGTCTAACCCACAACCAAGTTTCTAGAAGTGTCCCAGTGTAGGCAGTGAAATGGATTAGTAGTTAGTTAGTTCAGTTCGTCAGTTACACAGACGCCTCCATAACCCAGACCAACACAGCAGATAGACACGAAACAGTGCCAAGGCACTTGCAGAAGATGTTCAATTATCACATTTTATACTCAACCAAAAACTCCGGCACAATATTTAACATCATAAACATGAGATTTATTCATATGATTGATTCTCAACAAAATAGATCATTTTATTATGTTTGATACAAAGACAAAATGATTGTGAAAATTTAGAAAATCATAGATAAAGTTGCCTTCAACCTAATTTGACATAATTTTATCAATAACGAATGCAAACGTTTATCTAGTCAAATGATCAATTCGTCATATAAACAACCATCATTCACAAAACACATTGATAACCTTTTTGATCGTACTGCAGGCACCTTAGACAGACTCCTATAAAAGTGAGATTGTCGAGAAATAAATTAAGTAATTTTCATTTCAAAAGAAAAATTCTCGTGTATTTCAAATCAAGGAAAGACCGTAAGGCGAATTACTCACCTACCAAATATAAATCTCACTTCGGCGGGCAGTGCCCACATTAAATAGAATGCTAACAAAACACATCACGGAGCTTCAAAACAAAATTATTTTTTATAGATATGCCTTCACTAACGGATAATAAATATTATAAATATATGTTTTTTAAATGGATACTAAATTAAGGGCCACTTTTACAAATAAATACTTTAACAATTTTTTTTTATATATTAGCAGTCGGACCCCTTTTAATAAAAAAAAATATAAAATAAAATTTAATAAAACGGTGATGTTACAGACCGTTTGACATGTCGTAAAATTTCATATTTTTAATTATATACACTTAAAATTATTAAAGAAAACTGTAAATTTGATACTGTTCGGAGTGAAGAGACTTGTACTACGTTATCCCAAAAAAGCTTTTATGCTTAAATATAGGAAGAACTCCTCTGACTCCACAAGGGTTGAGTGAACTTTAAATTTTATAGCCATCTCTTAAAACAAACAAGAACTTTACAACTCAATTCACGTCAAAAATTATGACGTTTATCCTGTGATATGTGCGAATATCTCAAGTCAGTGCAACGGCCTGAAATCGTTCAAAATATGATCTTACGTTGGTATTATTTTTGATAATTTAATAAACATCACTGACGAAATAAAAATTTCATTACTTATGGAATAAACAGATCTATTCAAATCTTTATTTCATTATCTTATGTTAGTTTAAAGTTTTACTTATTATAGTTGATATGTCGCTCACTCCTTTCAACAACCTCATATATCAAAAAACTTGATTTTTCAGGAGATCGTTTTTAAAGTTTAAAAATCTAATGAAATGTATTGAAAATAAATATCAAGCCACTTATTGAACTTTTTACTGTGCATAGATCTTTTTAGGTAAAACCTGAATGTTTTTTCTCCATTTGAAAAATATTAAGTATATTTAAGAAAATAATTAAACAATTCACTTTCTTCAAAATGTAAAAACAACACTCTCTGCCCTGTAGCGGGTAAATATTAAGTTAAAAATATGCCGCTTTTGCTGGGATATAGTACATTTTCTGGGCATTCCTAAAACATGCACAACTGAAATTTTTCGTTTTTTGATATATGACGTTGAAAGGAGTGAGCGATATTACCAGGTAGAAACATGGAACAACAACAAACATATTTGAAATATAACATAAAAACTTTATAGTTTTTTCCACATATATTTTATTTGACCAGTAGCTGGATTTCGTCGTTACCGACATTGTCAGACTGGTGAAATACCGGTGACATATTTGACATAAAAGTCTAGACCAGAAAAAACAAGAAACGGAAAACATCATAAGCGTTTCCTGGCTTAAAAACTTGAGATTATTTCAACTGAAGCAAAAAATCAGTGCTAAGTTGCCAACAAAGTGGAGACAGCCGCGATGTTAGCTAATCTTCGTTTGTAGTGATATGGACCGACAACGTAGATTTTCTTTCAGATAGCAAACGCCGATATTACCTTTTCACTATGTTAAATGGATCAAAAATAGGCGAATAATTTCATATCGAAGGTGGTTGGCTAAAAAAACAGATCATTTTTTTGTTTGTAAAGGTGTGAATATTGTCAATCTAATACTACTTTAATAATGGTGTTTTTTTAATTTAATTAAAAATATCAGATTTTTTTTTATTTAAAGAATCATAATTTAAAAGCTCAAAAGAAAAGAAAAATTTTTAAAAAAATTTAACGTTTAAGAAAAAATCAAGGCTAATATAAGACAATAATGGTATTAAAAAAAAGGAATAAAAAACTGACCGGAGCATTTATGAAAAACATATCGTATGAAAAAGCTTTGAACAATATTTGTGGTACACCGTGTAGCTTGTATTTAATATACATATTGATTATATTAAGCATTGGTGAGTGAAAAACTGACGTCAATACCAGAATATTTATTATTGGAAACGTTTTATAACTCAGAGTATCAGAAATATTGGTTTCATTGATTGATTTAATACTTGAGGAAATGAGAGTAGGATGTTTTGAAAATCGTTAAATGAAATGTATCAAAACAATGAAATTCCAGACATTTTCCAAGGATCATAAAGCTTTTTATAGTTTTAAATAAAATTGGGGTTATTTTATGATTTAAAAAAATCATAAAACCTATGTGGTAGGTACACATACATGTATTTTGTGGACATTACAAGACCATTAACATTATTTAAATAGTATCACATCTCTTTTTAACTCAGACTTCAACATATACATATTTCCGTTTTAACAAAGAGCTACCTCAAAGTGAATTCAAGAATCTACATACAAGTATAAAACTTATCTTACAATCCTTACAAATTTTATACAAATTACGCATTCATTAAAAAAACACGTTTTTGATATTTTCGCATTTTATATAAATAAAAATATTTTTACAAACCACTATTTGCTATAAATGGTATAAATCAATTAAAGTTTTAAAGAAAAATGGATAGATATTAATTATCACCGATTGAATACCGTAACAATTTATGAAAAAAAAATAACCCAGAAAACCCAAGATATGTTTGTGCCAAAACATACATTGTGACAAAAACCCATATTACTTAAAATAATAATTTTAAAAATGTGATATCAATGACAAGCGCCGTGGCGTAGTTGGGAAAACGCACGGCTGCGAAACTGGTGTCGCGGGTTCGATTCCCGCCTATTGCAAAATGAATTCAAGAAAGATATATTTTCAATTGGTCTGGGTGTTTGTGATGTATTTTTCACATTTACCTTCCCTATCCTAACTATCCTACCTATAGACAAGCGTCTCAAATAGATGCTTTGCTAGTTATACCTTTTAAAATATATATTTAGAAAAAACATTATTATTTTTATTTCTACTTATATAGCATCTAAATATATATTTTTCCACTTGATTTTATTTGGCTGGAAAGCGGATCTGACAAGCCAGTCTGATGATGTTGGTAACAACGAAATCCGGTCGCTACTCAAAAAAAAAAAAAATTGGAAAAGCTTTTTATATTTTTTGTATTCTTGTATCAAATTAAGTATTAAGTTGGAAAAAATAATATTTACATTAAAAATACTCTTTATAAGTAAAAATCTCATCAGTCTGTTGATGTGCCGAAAAATGATGAAAACTTCAACGGTGATCAAAATTAAGTGTACGTCATTTAATTGATTATATTCAAATTCAATGAACCTCTATCGAGAAATGTATTTGAATGTTCAAAGAAAACCTTGTTATTTTTTTATGATTGCAAATATAATAATATTTATTATTATTTTCGCCTTCATTGACTTTAGGCGCCATATGCTTTTTTCTTTTAATATGGGCAGAAACCTACTTCATGCCTTTTTAAGGACTCTTGACTTGTATGTAAGATCACGAATTTATTATATTAGAGGTCAAACAAACGTGAAAGGTCAAATTTGACGTGGCTTAGACATTGTGATTGGCCATATTGCCGACGAAATATTCGGTATCAAAATCAACGGTTCGTTATCAAATAGTTTTTGTTTGTGAATTTTTGCTATTTTTGTGTGCCTTTATGCGATGTGTTCTCACTTTAACCATTTTTTATCAAAAAAGAGTGTATTTATAATATTTTGATAGTGTCTAATAACTTGATATCAAATCTGGATTATCTCCAATTAGGAGTTATTTTTTACATTAGTTATATTAATTAAAAATGTACAAAATAACTCTTAAGCAGAGAAAATCCAGTCATGTGAACAAGTATTTGGACACACTCAAAAGTTGTAGATAAATAAATTTGTCAAATTATAAGCTAAAATAAATTTAAAACTATGTATTCAAGCGTTTTTCAAGTATAAGAATATAATCTAGGATTCGGACCTCACATACAAATGGAAAGAGTCTCTGCTTAATAAAAGCTTTCTTCATCCAAACATAGATAGCAATTGTAAATACGCGCATACTGTGTTACGAGTTTGATCAATTGATCTATGTAGAAGTTTAAAAAAATCGAGTAGTGTGGTTGTCAATCATGGGTAGAATTGGTGAATGTAACACGTGTGTAAAGTGATCACTTAACCAAGCCTGCGCAGTCGTAAGCCCTGTTTATGCTCAGACCTCCATATTCCTCTTCATTTATGTTGAGATGTCAAAAATTAATGTAAAAAGAAGTCTCACATAAAATAATTTAAAATAACAGGTGTGACAAATACACAAAATAACCACTAATAAAAATCATGAATATTTTAAACTGACATAGCCACTTATAGAATTAGGCCTCGGATATACAAAAAAATAATAATTATAATGGTCATACTGATTACGAGCCGCGAAATATATTATAGGATGAAAAAAATTATGGCGCCACCGTTATTGATACTAATCGTTGAAAAAATCTCACAATTCTAGTGAATGAAACACATTTGAATATGAATATGGAACATGGGTCCGACATGTTGATAATTGCAAAGAGCGGATCCACATCTCATTGGGTCCAAGTCCAAAAAAATTACATATGTTTAAATATATATATATATATATATATATATATATATATATATATATATATATATATATATATATATATATATATATATATATATATATATATATATATATATATATATATATATATATTTATATTTATATTGAGTCTCTTAGTCTCTTATCTCTACATCAGCTGTGTCCAAAGTCAGGTTTGTTACGATTTTAACAAAAAACAGAAAATTACAACATAACTTCTGCATTATTTTTTTCTCGCCCACAATTATTATAATTATGAAGAAAAAAAAAACTGTTATTGTCCTTTTTTTATTACATATTATGTTTTGTATGCATCTAAATATATGTCAATCAACATTGTTAAAAATTAATTAAGGTATGGTTTATATAATAATGAGGTATATAAATAAATATATATATATATATATATATATATATATATATATATATATATATATATATATATATATATATATATATATATATATATATATATATATATATATATATATATATATATATATATATATATATATATATATATATATATATATATATATATATATATATATATATACATATATACATATATATATATACATATATACATATATATATATATATATATATATATATATATATATATATATATATATATATATATATATATATATATATATATATATATATATATATTTATATATTTATATATATATATATATATATATATATATATATATATATATATATATATATATATATATATACATATATATATATATATATATATATATATATATATATATATATATATATATATATTTACATTTATAAATCTTTTTTGACTTGAATCATTTTCAAACTGTGCCCTCCGATCCATAGATTTTTCTCCAATAATAATTAATCAAACATAATCCAATATCAATAACATCAAAACAAGCGCAAGGCGCCGCCGATAACCGGTATTTTTGTATTCTACCGACTTCCAGTGAGATTTTCAAACGTTTTCTTTCGGGACAAATGAACATTAGTTCACGATCCATTTTTTTTCTAATTAGTAGTTCTGAATGTGTTAGTCAGGTGACTGGTATCATATTTATAATAATTTATAATTATCACCATAGTCCTGAAATCTATTAAAACGTAACTAGAAGATTATTTTTTGAATAATAAAAAAAAAGTTTTTTCATTAACTGATTCAGTGAGTGTTTTAAATACTTGATCTTACCAAGTTTTTTCTGGACTTCTTCTCATATAATTACCAACCACATTCGCCTCATAAACATGTTTATATTATATAAATTTGTTAATAATATACCATTTTATATTTTTTAATTAAAATTAAATTAAATGACTTTTTATTAACATCAGTTAATTAAAAGCATTTTATTTTTATTAAAAGAGGTCTAGGGATCTTGCACCCCTTGTGTCACTACGAACACATTATGTCTATTGTGACCTCCCTCTGTGTCAAAGCTCACTCTCAAAACCTACGTGAGTCATATAACTTACGAGCTGTCTTGGTGGTAAGAGCCTTACCTTCTCGGAGTCCAGTAGTTGTCCTCCAAGGGAAAAAAAAACATTAGTCATAATTTTAATGAAGGTCCTTTTTTTTCATAAGCGTCATAGATCAATTATAATGTTTACATTTTATTACAAACGTTCTACAATTACTAGATAGAGTAAACGTTGATATTTTATAAGAAAATATATTTTCAATATTTAAATTTATTTTTTAAACAGTTGGAGAAACTTAGTATTAATCCTAATAAGATATAATTTGCCAGTGACAGATCAAAGTATTCTGATGACTAATTTATTCACAGACGAAAAAAAACAGTGGTAGTCAAAGTTTATTTACGCTCTGATATTATAATAATTAGCATTCTATTTCTAACACAATCTAAAAAAGATAAAACAGGATTTTTTCAACTGTCAATTATTTTTATTATCGTTATATAAAATTTCTGCAGGAAGGTGGGTACGTACCTGTTTAAAAAAAATCTTAAGAATACTATCAGAATATTTATTAAATAAATATGGGTGTAATATACTAATTTTATGATTTTTATGCTTTTAAAATGTTGAAAATACCGTTAATAATGTATCCACCTCTAGGTTAATTTGGTTTGTAATTAAAAGCAGACTATAGCGATCAAAAATGAACTGATCAAAGGGAAACCTTAAGAAAGCATGACTTCAAATAAAATCGGTCAAGTCAAACTCCTGTATTGTAGCGACGAAGCGATTCCATAGCTAATCTAAAATATAAAGGCCGTATTCAGCACTCAAATTGCGTTAAAATCGAAAACTCAAGAATAATTTGTCTTAATTTAAATTTCAAATAACAATAATTTGTTACGAGTCGTATTTGTAATGGCGAAAATAGAAATTTGAATATTCGAGCACTACAATAGTAAATCTGAAAAAATCGAGTAAAGCTGTTCTTAATTTTTCATGTAATAAAACAATGAACAGGTAAAGTCGTTCTCAATTTAAAATGGGAAAATACAAAAAAAATCAAGTAAATTCGTTCTAAATTTAAAATGGAAGATAAAACAACGATCAAGTAAGGTCGTTCTAAATTTAAAAGTTAATACGACAAAGATCAGGTAAAATCGTTCTAAATTTAAAATGTAACAACACAAAAATCAAGAAAAGCCTTTCTAAATTTTAAATGTAATAAGACAAGGATCAGGTAAAGTCGTCTAAATTTAAAATGTAGTAAGACAAGGATGACGTAAAGTCGTTCTATATTAAAAAAATTATACGATATTTTGAAAAAAGGATCGTGGTGAAAATTGTTAATATTTTTTTGTCATATGGGTGTCATTTTATGTATTTATTAAATATACGGAACGTAAGCCGGGTATCCACTACATCACGAATATTTTCCTAACCGCGCATCTGGAATGTATGTATCCAATGAAAATGTACTTCAGTAGAATCGTTCGGAGCACCTGAACGTATCCAGTAGTAACAAATGCAGAGTGCGACTTGTTAGTGCGTAATGAATACGTGCATTTACTATAAACATGGAAATTATTATTCTTCTTTTTAAAAAATATGTATTACTAATTAATATCAAATTATTGTTAAAAATTACGAAGAATTTCATTAAAGTTTTCTGATAGCAAAAAAAAGTAAGCAACATATTTTTTTAACAATTATCCAAAAAAAATGTTTTGCATGAAATCCTTATGACACGTCATCATAAGAGCAACCTTAAAAAAAATCGCCAATTTTAAAAACAAAACAAATGTTTTTTTAAACAAAATAACTAACTTACTACCAGGCCGCTTCCCAGCAGGGATAGGCCGAGAGAATAGAACGCCACACCAATCTAAATTTGCAAACAGGCTCATACACGCCCCCCGATTATTCCGAGCACTAACTTTTCACCTTGCTACTTAGAAATATTTGAAAAACTTAATTATGCCAAGTTTTCTGCGGTTATCGTCTGCTTCCACCATCCACCAAACTTGCTTCATCAATTTGTTTTACTACTATTTTTTCACCCATTCGTCTTACATACTCAAACCATCTGAACACACCATCGCAAATTAACAAACACAATATTTCATTCTGTTTTTTTTTTAGCTTTGACCCTTTCTAAAGATCTTAGTGGGAATACACCGACGATATTTTAAATTATTGTTTAAATTAAAAAATAATTTCAGTAGAATCTCGATGAGATTGTAATTTTATTGAGGAATATATAACTTTTATTATCCTGTAAAATGTTGCCAGTGAAAACGTGCGCAGAAAATGGACGGTCGCGAGCATTGTGCGCCTCAGACTATTGACAAGATGGCGCCACCGCTGGGCGCCAAAACCTTTGTCAATTTAGATTTAGAACACAAGCGCGCTCTGACAACCATGCAAATTGCCGCCATTAAAATTCTCCAATGACGTTTTTTGTAAACAAGAACCTTTTTAATATGAAAAAATAAAACCTTTGTTTAAGCTTAGTGATAGATGGGCACTAAATTTATTTTATTTCTCTAAAACAAAAGAACACAACTCCGTTTGCAAAAATACCTTTTTTTTTTCAATAAACAGTCAAGTTGTTATTTTACAAGATAAATTAATAGACGTTCTTTTTACCCTTATCCGCACCAAATCGCTGCTTTAAGCACTGCATTATATTTTAAATAAAACTCATGTATTTCATCACTTGAGTATCATTTTGTTACAAGTAATTTCGGAAGCTACAGATGCTTCCATCTACGGAATATTAAATAAATACGAGAGGGAAAATCAAACATATTAATTTTGATACCCCTCGGATTCGAATCGGGAACCTCCAACATGGTGGCCAATGCACTTACCACTAAACTACGGAGGTGGACATTTAATCACATTTAAAAAATTTCAAATAAAATAAGGCAATTTATTTTGATTCGTTTTATAATATGTTATTATGAAATATTCATTTAATAATTATGCAACGTATTTTGCAGAAATTTTCATCTTTAAATTGGTCATTATTTTTAAGATTGAACAACGATTAATTTAAAAGTATAAATTTTAATGATCAAATGCATATATAATAATAATAATAATAATAAAATTGGATAACTTATATAGCGCCATTTTCGTAAAAAAATACCTCAAGGGCGCTTCACGGTGAATGAATTATATATTACTAAGATTTATTCTTAAAATTTATATTGAAATATATGTATGATATTTATTATTACCAATGTAACATAGGTTGTATAAAAGTTTGCTTCATTTTTAAAATAAGAATATTTCGCTTAAATTAATTCTAAAATTTATCGAAAGAAAGTGTATTTTCAAAAAAGGAACATCAAAGTTTGAATACAGATATTTATTATTACCAATTTAACATACGTTGTATAAAAAAATGCTTCATTTTAAAAATAAGAATATTTAGCTTCAATCAATTCTAAAATTTATCGAAAGTGAGTATATTTTCAAAAGTGGAACATAAAAGGTAGAAATCTGATATTTATTATTACTAATTTAACATACGTTGTATAAAAAATTGCTTCATTTTGAAAATAAGAATATTAGTTCTAAAATTTATCGAAAGTGAGTATGTATATTTAAAAAAATGGAACATCAAAGGTTTGAATACTGATTTTTATTATTACTAATTTAACATACGTCATATAAAAATAAACATCATTTTTATATTTAGACCATTTTTCCGGGAGGTAGTAATTCGTCAATATTTCTACGAATCAAACGCATGTGAGTGTGATAAGTCAAACTTATTTGATTTCTTATTCAAACCTTTTTAAATGTTAAACGCAAAATTTGAATATTTCGTGGTGTTAGGAATTTGGCTAAACGGTTATGACGCCTCTAAAACCATTATCATTAAGTTTAATATAACGATTCTTCGAAGACATTATTTATTTCAATTTAAATGACGCCCCAGGGTTAAAAAAATGTAGTTTATGAATCGTCTGGGTTTTTTCGTCTTTCGGAAATATTTTCGACATTAATCGTCAAGAATTACTAGGGTTTGTCGATGAGTTATGATTTTAAAAAAGTTACAATAAATATGTGCACCGAAAATAAAGAAAAATTGTTTTTTTTATTTTAAATCTTAGAACCAATGAACTAAACTGCTTATACCAACAAACTCTGATATGATTCATGCAAGGTTCTTTATATAAATAATTCAGAAAAATTATCATATTTTCTTGGTATTTTCTTAGTTCTTTTGAATCATTAGATGATCAAAAAACATACGTTACCGTATCCTTAATTAGTGGTTTATATTTTTTTCTTCTTACTGTTGTTACTTAAGTAATGAAAAAAATTAATAAAATAGAACGTGTATTTAATGGAAAAAATGTTCCAATGATTAAAGAAAACACTTGTTTTTTTTACCACTTGAGTTTTATTATAGACTGCATGTTTCAGAAGTTAAACTTCCATCATTCAGGTCTGTATAATAACTAAAATATAAAATAAAAAAAATGTTCTATAAATAAGGAGAGGGGAAAGTAAGGGGAAGGGGTTAGTCAAGGGACGGAGTTTGAAAACAAAGGAAAAATGGAAAGCAAAGGTGAAGAATTTTGAAACAATATATTATTTAATAAATTATTGTTAGAATTTAGGTTTTTTTGGATTTCTAAATTTTCAAGATAAATCATAATTTGGCCTTTATATGGAACAAGGTGTAATAATTTTAATTTATGAGAGTGAAAAATGAGTGTTTTCTTTAATCATTGTAACATGTCTTACCACAAAGTTAATGCCGAAACAATAAATGAAAAAATGTTCATTTGAGAGTGTTTTATCTTTAAAAAAATACGTTTTAAAGTTAAGTTATAAGGTGGTGTAATGGTTAGCGTGTTTAGCTGTCGTGCTGGAGGTCCCGGATTCAAGTATCAGTGAGGTGTGAAAATAAATATGAGTGGTTTTAAACTCAAATATTTATTTAATATTACCCTGGACTGGTCCCTGAAGCGCAGGAGTGATCACCTTGCCTTCATGTAAGTAACGACAAGATAACACTGCGTCAATACAATGCAGTACCCTATGCACCAGTGAGATCAAATAAGGGCTTAGAAGTATTGAAAAGATTTGAGAAAAATGTGTTTTTCTTGGAAATAAAAATATGATTTTTTTTAAGTTGTTAAAAGGTAAAGAGTTAAAAAATATGCACAAATATTTTTCAATTTAAATTCGATAAAAAGGGCTTAAAAGTGTTGAAAAGATTTGAAAAAAATGTTTTTCTTGGAAATAGATGTTTTTTTTTAAGTTGTTGAAAGGTAAAGAGTTAAAAAAAATACATACAAATTTTTTTCAATATACATTCGAAATAAAAATCAAATTCCAATATTTTTTCAAAAAAAAAAATGTGCCAGGACACACGCAGCCGGTCGCATACTGAATTGTACATTTGCGAGTACACCCTTAATAAAGTTGTAACTTATCCTCCTACGCACGTACCGTTCTCATTATGTACAGAGCACTCAGGTATTGGAACCAGGTTATTGAGGATTTATCACCAATTAGCGGAGAGCTCTTCAGTAATCACTTGTAAAAACATGTGTCAATTTAAAGTGGTTTGTTAAACATTGTATTGTTGCTTTGTTATTATCAAGTGGTCGAGTTGTGGGCGAGAAACAACATCGCACTCGAGTGACGATAAAATTAATCTATTAGACTTAACAGATATGAAAATCTAACAAAATCAGTGGCGAGGCGTGAAAATCACAAATAAATTAATCGGTCATCAAGAGACAAACACAACACATTTTTATAATAATACAATTGTGGAAGTCCTCAGCAATACGTGACATTTTCATTGTAAATGATTTTAAGTAATCCGGAATTACAGCTTGTATAATTGTTATGTTTTAGTGCGATTTAATGATTGCATAATGGTTTAACACAGGATTATATTATTTTGCGAAATAATGGAAAATAGAAAAAAGAAATAATGAAATAATGGAAGAAATGTGAGTAGATCAAAAAACAAAGTTTTTAATTTCTCAAAATAATATATCAATATGATCCACAAAGTTAATGCTTTCAATATTCAAAACATAACAGGATTGGTCACGTTTTGTCGCAACTTTAATAAAGCTTTCGATAGAACACAGTAAACAGAAGAGATTTGCATTTAAAGGATTTTTTATGCAATCTTATTGGAAATGTAACTTTTCCTCCACGATTGTTTATGATTTTTTTGAAAGAAAAATTACAAATATTTCGATTTCAGACTATTTTTTACATCTTTCTGTAACAGCTTGAAAAAGCTGTTTCAGAAAGATGAAATGATTCGAAGGCATGACTTAGGTGATGTTGTCCATAGAAGGATCTACAACCTGAGGACCAGGAGAGCTACCCCAACAGTCTACAAAGACGATAAGTTGGGATTGAACCAAAACACTTGTTTTTTACCACTTGAGTTCTATTTATTTTTTTTTAACTAGTTTTGGAAGCTATGCTTTCAACTTCAGGTCTAAATATAAACTAAAACATAAATAGGTATGTATTCTGTATGTAAGGAAGGGGGGGGTTTTCTGTAACATTTTAACAATAATAAATGCACATATTTACTAAACAGACTTGACGTATTAATTATTTGGCGTTTGATTTGTACAACTCCATTTAAATTTATGCATTCGTTTTTAAATCAAACACAGATATTTTGAGTCTACTAAGTTGTATTTTATCAACAAAATCACATAAAAAATAATATTGTGACAATTTTTTCGCCTAGTTATGGCATTTTCAAACGAATGTGAAGATCAAATGGACTGACGGTCCTTATGTAGCTATACAATTCAAAGTGACCAATTTCGTTAGTGAAATACAACTTAGTAGATAGATTTATATTATCCACTGACACTTCGTGATGGAATTGCATTTTAATATATTATTAGATTAAAACCAATATTTTTAGCTTTTGCACTTTATTTTTATTTGACCAGCGACCGGGTTTCGTCGTTACCGACATCATCAGACTGGTGATGTCCAGTCTGATGATGTCGGTAACGACGAAACCCGGTCGCTGGTCAAATAAAAATAAAGTGGAAAAGCTAAAAATATTGGTTTTAATCTAATAATATATTCAACTTAGTAGACTCAAAAAATCTGTGTTTGATTTAAAAATTAATACATAAACTTGACGTAGATTGTAATTTTCCGCGGAAACTTGTTTTAAGTAATTTATTCTAAGATGATAACATAATTATCTCGAGAGGCTGGGTCGGATGATTTACGATTTTCCATTCATACATTGTAGCAGTTCTGCAACGTGCATTAAAAATCCAGAAATATCATTCACTACTCCAATACCATTCCGAGTGGCGAGCGATACTCCCGTCGCAGTTCGCAACACACAGAACTGTTACGCAAACCGCAGCGTTGTGCGGCCACACGTTTACAAGTCGAATAAATAACTCCGAATTGCGGTTAGTGCAGGGGATCGAATGACCGACTGATGCGAATGTTCGATCATTCACAAGTAACCGATTAAATAATGAAGACAACTGAAGCGACGCATGAACGCCTCAAACCAAATGCACTGCTGAAGAATCAAAATTGAATAAAAAACTGACAAACAGAAGGATTGTAAAAACATTATCCTTTTTACTCTTATCCGCACCCATTGGTGCATAGGGCACTGCATTGTATAAAAGCAGCGTTATCTTGATCGTTAAATATACGAAGGCAAGGTGATCAGCCTTCCGCTTTAGGTACCAGTCCTGGGTCATATTAAATAAATATTAGACTGAAAAATCACTTTTATACCATTTATTTTGATTCTTTTGGAAATCGAATCCGAGACCTTCAACATAATATGACTTTACTATGGGGGCGGTGAAAGCAGTATTTCATATTATTTCAATGTATAAATACATGCCGTTTCCCCTCAGGGGTAAGCAGAGGGATTGGAACGCCACATTCTTCTGTTATTTCCTCATGCACTCCTATATCTTCATATCCCTAAATATTCCCTCATGAAAAAAGGAAAGAATGATTTTTGTATTATAACAAGTTGAGACACCTTTAAAAATAATTTAATTCGGTTATTATCGGTCACTCACAACACTAAAAAGCCCGTCCCGACGCGCTAATGTCACACCGGCGCCAGCGGCTGGAGGCAGAAGGTATTGAAACATTATGCAAGAACGTGATGCAAATATACAATGTGACTTTCAATTATCACAAAGTAGCCACATCACTAGTCCGCCTCCGTGGTGTAATGGTCAGCGTGTTTAGCTACCGTGCTGGAGGTACCGGGTTCGATTCCCAGGGGGGGTGAAAATAAATATTAGTCATATTAAACTGTAATATTTATTTAATATCACCCAGGACTGGTTCCTGAAGCGCAAGAGTGATCACCTTGACTTCATATAAGTAATGATCAAGATAACACTATGTCAATTCGATGCAGTACCTTATGCACCAGTAAGTACAAATAAGGGCTTAGAAGTGTTGAGAAGATTAGAAAAAATGTGTTTTTCTTGTGAATAAATAAATGGTTTAAAAAAAAGAAGAGATGTTGAAAGGTAAATAATTAAAAGATCACATTGCCTTTATGTGAGTAATGATCAAGATAACACCGTGTCAATTCAATGCAATGCCCTATGCACCATTGGGTGCGGATAAGGGTTATAAGAAAATAAGTAAGTCTATCCCTGCATTCTGGGTGGATAAATAGAAACAGGAAAATGTACTCCAACAGTACACCAATAGCATCAATATGATCTAAATCCATGCATCAGTAAACCCATGAGATAAGACTGTACTGCCGTTTAAAAAAAGCATGTCGATATTTTAACGAGTCCGTGCTACACAGTTCCTTTGTCAAAATCCCATGAAACGGGAACGAATATCTCTGAGGAAAATTGTAAAGTAAAAAAACGGAAAGGTGCTTATGAAGGAAGTTCAAATGAAGGGTAATAAATCCAATGGGATTATGAATAATATGACAATGTACACCAATAACATCGATCAATGCACCAGCAAACCTATGAGATAAGATTATACTGACATTTCAACAAAAAATTAATCTGTACTGCACAGGAAAAGAATGGAACTATCCAGACTCCCCACATTGCGCAGCTAACCCCAAGGTAGACGACTCCTGGGCAGACCACCAAAGAGATGGTTTGACAGCTGGGAATCGACAACGCAGGAGGTTAACCATTCTTTAAAAATACAGGCCACAATGCCTACTACACAAACAAGAGGAAGAAGAATGAATGAAAGATATTGGATGGAGAAATAACGCTGGGAGCAGAGTGAACTGGTATTGCAATCAGTAATCGTAATAAAAGCCTAACAACGAAATCTAATTTTTAATTGACGTTTTACTCAGTAAATACCACTATTTTTAAAAATCTAATGTGACACGTGTTTCGATGGATAACGGTGGTTGAAAATGATACGAAATGCATCGAAACACGTGTCACAGTAAATTTCAAGAAATAGTGGTATTTACCAAGTAAAACAGTAATTAAAAATGGATAGATTTTACCACAAAGTGACCGCCGAATCAATTAATGAAAAACAAAATCTAAACTGGCAGTATACAACGGGGTCCTGGTTACAACCCTAATTTATAGAAGTGAAGCACGGAGTTACCAAAAGCAGGATAAAAGTAGACTAAATGCAGTCAAAATGCCATCTGTCAGAAATTGCGGCAAAACGATGTTCGATTGGTGAAATAAGGAAAAAATGCCAGCCTGAGATAGTATCATTAATAAAACTAAAACTGTGGTGTAGCATAGAGTTGGTAATACAGTATCTACTCAATGAATTAGGGCCACGAAGAATTTCGCGCAATTTCTCAATTCAAACAGGAATAACTCGGAGAAAACCTTGAATAAAACAACATTGAATTTTATTTACACATGAACACTTTATTACGCTTAAATTATGCATATATTTTTATATAAATATAGTTAGTATTTAGTATTTCCACCTTTGGCAGAAATAACTGCCTCAATTCTTTTTGGCATACTTAAAATGCACTGTTTTATCATGTTTTTTATTTCTTCGTCTTCTGACCAAATTTTCTGAATATTTTTTTTTTAGACAGTCTACTGTCGGATTTGGAAATGAGTATACCTTATTTTTTAACATGCTCCATACGTTTTCTATAGGATTAAGGTCCGGAGAATTTCCAGGCCAGGGGAGCAAAGGCAAATTTTTGTTAGACAAAAATTTTATTATTGATTTAGCCCGGTGGCAAGGTGCCTCATCCTGCATGAAGGTGTATGGACCTTCTGTTGGGTCGAGTGTATGGTAGAAGGGCAATAAAATTCGTTCGAAGACCTGCTTATAGGAATTTTGGTTCATTGTTCCTTCCACGAAAAACAACGGCCCAGGTAAATTGTTAATAATACATGACCATATCATTGTTGCAGGGGGGTGTTTGATAACTTTTACCACACAGACCTCATTGTAACGTTTCATTGGTGTTCTCCTGACGAATCGACGGCTCTCTGTTACGGCTTCTAACCGGCACTCATCACTAAAGATGACCTGAAAAATAATGAAAATTTAAGTTTAATTCAAATATATAAGTTTATTTACTAAAATGATATGTTTAAAATTCAATTTAAATAAATACCTTTTTCCAATCATCTACCGAGTAATTTCGATGTAGCCTGGCCCATTTTAATCGATCCGCTTTCATTCGTGGTGTCAATTTTGGTACTTTTACAGGGCGCCTGCATTTCAGATTTACTTCGTAAAGACGTCGCCTCAGTGTTGATACCGATATATTTATACCCTCTTCTTCCAATTTTATTTTTAATGTTTTTGCTGATGCACTACGGTTTTCTAAGGCACTTTGAACGATTTTTCGATCAGTCCTCGGTGTTGTTTTTCTAATCCTACTACAGTTCTTTCGCCGATTGCTGGTGGCGGGTGACTGATTTTTTATTGATTTTGAAATTCTGTCCACTGTTTGACGAGAAACGTTTTATTTTTTTGAAATTTCTCTATTAGATAGTATTCCTAATTTCAGTAGCACTATAACACTAGACTTTTTTTCCTCAGAAATGTCTTTACTTTTTCCCATTTTGTCCTTTTCAAAAAAAACACTTGTGTTTACAATTTTTTTTTATACTTTATGAACTAAAATTAAAAATTAAGTTTTTTTCACAAGACACGATAACTATATAACCTCTCTGAACAAAACAACAACCAGAACTCAAGAAACTTCACTAATAAATGAGATAGGACTATTTTTTGAACTTTCAACTATCTGTCTACCTGTGCTAATTAGGGACCTTTCTCAGAAAAAGGGTTTGAAATTTCGTAAAGGCTTAAATAATCCAGGTATATTTTACAGATTATTGAAGGTGATATACATGATATTAGATGTCAATAGAAAACTTAAAGTATTTATGTAAAATAAATATAATAATCCAAAAGATTTCAGAGTATTCAAAAAAATAATGGGTGGCCCTAATTCATTGAGTAGATACTGTAAGTAATACATTAAATTGTAAAATAAAATAAGGCGTGCAAGATGGATCGGCCATGTAATACGTCAAAGTTTCTTGCATGCCATAATGGAGGGTATGACCGAGGGGACAAACTTTACGGCGAGAGTACCTGTTGGTGGACGTGCGCTGCTCATCATATGCACATTCAAAAGAGCCGCACAAAACAGGGAAGAATGGAAGAGAAGAACAGAGGAAATTGCTGCAAACCAATCCCAGGATTGAAACCAGAGAAGAAGAAGATCTGATAGAAAAATTCGGAGAGCTATTTCGGATTCTGCGGCCAAAAATTAACTAGGAACAGTTCAAAAATCGCCGGCACCAAAATGTGTGTTGGCCTGCGTTATTATTATGACTTGTATCTGCAAGTTGAATAATTTTCTTGCATCGTAAATTCGAAATAATTTGCTCGCAGATGGCAGTGTGTTTTGAATGCATTCGGTGTGTTTATTTTGGAAGATAATTTATATTCGCGAGCAACGTTCAGGAAATTTATACTACCGCTCAACTTTCGATAGCGGGCCAAACGGTGGAAATTTGGAAGTCACCGAACCTTCTCGTAAATACACTCTCGCGTATGCTAAAACCGCATTACATTTTTGAAAAGCGATTACTAAATTGATTATTATTTTTTGTTTTTTTTTTGTTGTTTTTACATACATATATAGTATATATTTATTGAAATAACAATTTTAAACATATTTAAAATATTTTTTGCAGAGACCCACCCACCAAGCCACTTTGTGTGTCTTGTCGGTGGAATTCTTTTAACATACATTTTTATTGTTTTTATCCATTTTAACCTTATATACACACAAAAAAAGAAAAAATTAAGAAAATAAAATCTTATAAATTTTTCATAGAATTAACTCTTGATCATTTACCCATTCTTTTACTTTGCCTTTGTTCTATATTTTATTTTGACCTCTAATCTCCGTCGGAACAAATTAAACATATTTTTAAAAAATACAATATCTCATGTCAGACATATCGCCCACTCCTTTCAAGAACGTCATAAATCAAAAAACTTGATTTTTCAGGAGAACGTTTTTAAAGTTTCAAAATATAATACAATGTATTAAAAATAAATATCAAGCCACTTACTGAACTTTTTACTGTGCAACAGATCTTTTTAGGTAAAACCTGAAGGATTTTTCTCCATTTGAAAAATATTCAGTGCGTTCAAAAAAATAATTAAACAATACATTTTCTTCAAAATGCAAAAACAACACTTTCTGCCCTGTGGCGGGTAAATATTAAGTTTAAAAAAATGCTATTTTACTGGGATATAGTACATTTTCTGGGCACAACTGAAAATTGACGATTTTTGATTTATGACGTTCTTGAAAGGAGTGAGCGATATGTATGTTATATGTATAATACAGTTGGAGACCATCGGCACCAAAAAATTGAGATATTCCCGCACCTGATGTCGCTACAATGTTCCAATTATAGTAAATTACTTATAAGGAAAGTATTAGACAAACAGGGACACAATATTTTATATTATTAATAATTGCGAAACCAAACAAGATTTTTTAAATCCAGATCGGTTATTTATTTGTAATAGTTGTTTCGCCTTATAAAGTCATTTATTATGAAGTAAGCAACTTTCTCTGTACTGTCGTTCAAATCGTTTATCACTTCAAGCGCAATGCCAACCAATGAATAAAATGTATGTAAAAAGAAAATGTATGTGTTAAATATGATTCTTGTTGAAATTGACATAGATGATATGAAAGTTTACAACATTTTGAGTGTGTCAAAATACTTGATCACAAAATCTGGATTATGTCCAATAACAGTTATTTTCATATTATTTTTTGACATCTTATCAAAGATGAAGAAGAATCTGGATTTTCTCCAATTACAGGAGTTAATAAAAGAGTGTCTGCTCTATAAAAAGCTTATTTTCATCTCACCAATAGATGTCTCTAGTGAAGTTCTAGTGATTCAAGAATAATATTTATAAATTGGTTCAGATACATAGAACTTCCAAGAATTTGAGTAGTGTGGTTGTCAATAATGGGTAGAATTGGTGAATGTTACACGTGTGTAATGTGATCACTTAAACCAGTCTATGACAGTCGTCAGCCCCGTAAAATGCCCAGACTTCCATATTCTTCTTCATCTTTGATGAGATGTCAAAAAATAATATGATCTGAAAGTTCCCCAACATATGTTTATTCAAAATTCTAACCTAGATATATGTGATTTACCAAAAAATATAAGAAAAACTGTTAAATACGAATACATTTGGTCTTGTTATAAGCAAAAATAGTTGATATTTATAAAATAGTACAAAAATTACATGATATGAGAAAATGTAACAATGATTAAAGAAAACACTTCGTTTTTTACCACTTGAGTTTTATTATAGACTACATGTTTCAGAAGTTAAACTTCCATCATTCAGGTCTGTATAATAACTCATATGTCTGTATAATACTCTATTATGTTTAATTAAGTCATGTGAGGATATATTTGTGGACTCAGGTACATACTTAGAATTAGTAATGTGAATCAACGCCATGTTAGGTACAGTTTTGTAAGTCTGAGTTGAGTTACGGTATTTTAGGTTAAAAAGTCGTACCATAAAAAAATAAAAAGAACACAAAAGAAAGAGGCTAATTTTTAATGAACTCTTTCATAGGTATTCTCTCTTACAGTCTCTTTAAGAGTTAGTACCTACTTAGAATCAGTCATGTGAAGTAACGTAAAGTTCGATTAAGTTAAGCAAGTCGAAGTTAGGTTAAGGTAGTTTAGGTTAAAAAGTCGTACCAAAAAAAATTATTTCATAAAAACATAGAAAAGTTTCAATGAACTCTTTCAAAGTTAATGCCCAAACAATAAATTAAATATGAGAAAATGTACATGAATATAAATTTAAAATAAATAAATTTTGATTTGCTGTTTTTGGTCCATATAATGATTCCTAGATTTTGTAATATTCTTTTGTGATTAATGAAAAACTTTCTCAATTTTTTTTTTTATTTTTCACACTGGAAGAAATATTAAATAACTACTTTTTAAAAGACATTACTAAAATCGGTTTAAACATTTGATTACTTAATTATGTCAATTCGTGAATAAGTTTAGTTGCATATTGTGTGTTTCAAGCTCTTGATATACTTTAAAAAATTGACATCAAGCACTTAAAGCTTTAAAGAAATTAAAACCGAAGTAAAGTAAAGAATATAAAAAAATAATAAAAACCCTTATCCGCACCCCAAAGGTGCATAGGGCACAGCTTCATATATATGCAGTGTTATCTTGATCGTTTTACACACGAAGGAAAGGTGATCAGCCCTCCGCTTCAGGTACCAGTCCAGGGTAATATCAAATAAATATTACAGTGAAAAAATCACTTATATTTATTTGTCCCCCCTTGGGAATCGAACCTGGGACCTCCAGAACGGTAGCCGAGAGTGCTGACCATTACACTACGGAGGCGGACAAAAGAAGTAAGTAAATAATACCATCCTGAAATTTCCTTGGTTTGGACCAATGATGCGTTTTTAAAAACAAATTTTATAGAATGAATATAATAAATACCACTATCATAATAAAATCTATTATGACAAGTGTTTCGATGCATTCCGCATCATTTTCAAATGTCAGAATAAATTTTACGTCTCACAATAGATTTTCAGAAATAGCGGTATTTACTGAGTAAAACAAAAAAATAATAATTAATAGATTTTACATTAAAGTGACTGCTGAATCAATTATTGAAATTATTAATATTTTAATTCAAACCGTTAATAATACAAAATATGAGTCAAAGACGAACCATTTTCTTTTGTGTAAGAATAATGGAAATTTTTCGTTGAAAAAAAGTCGCGTATTTAACGATTCGTTGTTTGAATAAATGATAAAAACATTCGATCGGTGTTGAAGAAAATGGAATATTTTATCAGCGTGAACTGTAAACAGCTTTGTTTGTCTCATTTTAACTGGCGCTGGCGCCTGCGATCCTCCTTATAACGTTAAACACACATTATGTTATGCAAACAATTATCATGATTATTTTCAGACGTTCACCAACTCTCACATTCATTTTTTGCCTATATTAAGAAGAACGTATATATTTTTGTAACTACGTATACATAAAATTGTTTTGAGAACTACAGATGTTCTCAACAGGTAAAAATACAAACGTACGTTATATTTTCACATGTTGATGAGAGCATCTATAGTTTTCAAAACCAATCGTGTTTACATTAATAAATGCATTGCATTAGATCAGATGTTTCATATAGATCGAAAATTGTACCAACATGTGAAAGGTTCTGAGACCATTGCATATTGACAGGTTTCAAAAAATTTATGCAGTATGGATATTCAATAATAGGCAGAATGGTAAACTTTACACAAGTGCATAAAGTTAACGCTTAAGCCAGCCAAATGCCGGGTCGTAAGCCCTGAAATGCTCAGACTTCCATCTTCTTTCATATAAAAATAACGATAGATGTTTCATATAGTTGAGACACCTATTTTATTGACATAATATTCATAGGGTGAATAATCTAGTATCTGAATCAATGAATAATAATAATATTGTCAATTAAAACTACTTTATTTTTTACTTGAATTGATCAAATCAATATGAAATATGTTTTTGTTATTTATGGGGATTAAGTCTTCATTTTGGTCAATTTAAATTCGTTATTCTTCTTCTTCTTCCTGGCTCCATCACAACTTATCGTCTTTGGAGATTGTTGGGTTCAGCTCTCCTCGTCCTCAGGTTGTAGGTTCTTCTATCTTAGGTAACGTCACCTACGCCATGCATTCGAATCATGTTTTCATTCTGCAGCATCCAAGAGTTCTTTAGTCTTGCTCTAGATGTTATTCGAGGAAGATCCATGGTGATTGCCTGATTCACAATATGATCAGGTTCTTTCCGTCCTATGTGCCCATATCATCTCAATTACTTTTCCTCTACCTTACTATTGATGTATGTTACACTCAGGCTTCCACAAATGCGTGAACTGTTCATTTTGTCTCTAAGGAACACTCCAACTGACCATCTAAGCATTCGCATATCAGCAGTTTCTAGTTGCAGGCCTAGAAGATCGGAGAGCTAGAGGTGATCTCCAACCCGTTGGACTGACCAGAAGAAAGAGATCACAAGCCTCTCTGTAGCTCCAAAGACTACGCAATGCAGGGACCAATGTGCGGAGAGTTGTCTGAGGTTCCAGAGGAAGCCAGCAGGTAGGTCACGATCCTCAGCAATAAAGGAAATGATCGGAGAAGAAGTTGCCTAACAATATGTTTTTTTTACATCGTTCAAGATTCGAAACCATAGAGGATTGCGGGTCTGAATTGTTTGGTCTATTTATATTCCGTGTTAGGTTAAAGTATGGTTTTTCCACTGCGACTTCCCTTGGCGACAAACTAAGGCGCGCCAGCAAATACGCACATCGTCAGCTCCATGTCGAGGCGCCACGGCGCGCCAGTGGCGTGACACGAATTTAGATTCGGTTATTATTTTCAGTAGTTAAACTAACGACAAACATAATAAAGATGACGGCATACTCGTAAACCAGGTGCCGTATTTATATCACTCGCATTTTTACTCAGGTGCTATTCCCAAATGTGTTTTTTTATGCTTCCTACTTAAGGAAATATGACCATGTATCATGACATTGCTATTCGATGTCGACGCACTCGCTTTCAGTAATCCTGCTTCGAAAAAGAAATCAGGGTTTGTTTGCACTTTTGAAGTTTAGAGAAATAATTTGTGATTATTGTGGCCGCTAAAAATTGTTTACATGCGGCGACACTTGAATATGATTGTATTATATTACAGGTCCGCTATATCCGAAGTTTACTGTAGTAGCATGTTTGTTAATTCATGTTTGTTAATTCAGACAGTAGAAAACCTAGCAATAACAAATCACAGCTAATTATTTTTTAACATCTCAACATAGATGAAGAAGAATATAGAATATTTATTGAGTTGACGTTTAATTTGTAGAACTCCATTTAAATTGATGTATTAATTTTTAAATCGAACGCATATTTTTTTAGTCTACTGAGTTGTATTTTATTAAAAAACACATAAAAATTAATATTGTAACCATTGTTTCACCTAGTTATGGCATTTTCAAACGAATAATAGAAGATTATGGAAGTCTGGGCATTTACGGGGCTTACAACCGTCATAAGCTGGATTAAGTGATCACTTTACACACGCGTAACAATCGCCAATTCTACCCATGATTAACAATTCAAATTTTCGGAGCTTCTAAACGTATTGTCCAAATTCAAAACATATGGCTTGAATGACTAGAATTTCACTAGAGACATCTATTGGTGCGATAAAAGAAGCATTTTATTGCGCAGAAACTCTTTCATTTGTATTATATTTGTATTCTCTTCTCCTCCTAAAACTCCTGTAATTGAAGATAATCTAGATTTGTAAACAAGTAATTGGACACACTCAAAATTTTGTAAACCACAGCTTCGCGCTTGACCGAACGTTGAAGTAAGAATAAAGAAAAATTAATACAATTTTTTTTTGACATCTCAAAATTTTGTGCATACAAATCAATACGATCACATGACGGAAACAAGATTTGTATTGCATTATACAGCAAGGCAAATATTCCCCATGTACCCATGCAGGTACAGTTGTATGATGATGCATAACGACCAATTTGTCGGCCGTCGATTCATGATCGTGCGCGCGGGTGCGAATTCCCAAATCAAACACAGAAATGTCAGCCAATTAGCTCCTCCTTAGACGTGCTAAAAATCCATATCGAATTTCTTTGCATACAGTAACGATTCTCTTCAAATTAGCACTTAAAGTCAACGAGCGTTACTAAGTTACTCCATACTGATGCTTATTGAACATCGTTTATGCTCATAACCAAGTTTGGAACGACCGAAGGGGTAATGATGCACGGTTGACAAGGGTAATCACATCACGGCCTTGTTCATTATAAAAAGGCAAGTACGATTAATTTAAACTGACGCGAACAAGATGAGTTGCTCAGTGTCAACTTTCCCTGACAATCTGTCATTATTAATATATTGATTGTGAAACCAAAGGTAAATATATGATATTAAATAATATTGTAAATGACGTCGATATTTCATAATTGCATATTGGATAATAATAATAATAAAACCCTCATCCGCACCCCAATGGTGCATAGGGCACTGCGTCATATAAACGCAGTGTTATCTTGATCGTTTACACATGAAGGAAAGGTGATCAGCCCTCCGCCTTAGGTACCAGTCCAGGGTAATATTGAATAAATATTACAGTGAAAAAATCACTCATATTTATTTTACCCCCCTGGGAATCGAAGCCGGCGTGCTGACCATTACACTACGGAGGCATTACATATTGGATACGATGTAAAATCTGGTTGATTTTCAAGCTGAATAAATTGTTTGTTTTTGTATATTTTTTAAGGAAAACTTTATTTAAATATAAAGAAGAAAAAACACTTCCTTAAGACCAATATTTTGTTTATATTTATTTATGTAACATAGCTAGAGTTTCAAGAACTACAGATGTACAGTAAAAAAAGAAGAATGTAGTTTTTTTTTCATTTTTATTTTACTAAGCCAGTCATCGGGTTTCATCGTTACCAAAAAAAAAATTAAAATCAAAAAATTCCTTGTTTTATTATAAAAAATGCAGTTCCACCACGAAATATCTGTACAAAACTTATATTTCAGTACAGATGTTTTTTTCAATTTGTGAAAATACAAACTAACGAGTAATAAATTAACTATGTAATGTTAAAAGAGGGTAAATAAAAAAGGGGAGGGGTTTAGTTTAACGTAAACATGGAAAGCAAGGGTGAGAAGTTTAGTAGTTTGTACATTTATATATTCAGAAGTGGTCTTATACAAATGTTTTATTTTTATATACGAATCATTATGTTTTTCCACAAATTAAATGCAAAATCAATGAATATTAAAACATTTTTTCATTATTTAAAGCGACGTACATATTTTGTATCTTATCAAATAATTTTAATTTCATGATGAAATAATATATTTAAAAGTTCAAATAAATAAATAACAGTAAGAAACAGCTCTTATCCCATTTTTATCCTTCAACGTCCCAAGGACACAACTCTGAAATTTGGACTTCACATACGGTGTTTGAAAATAATGCATCGAAGCATGTATCAAAATATGTAGATTTTAAGAAACAGTGGTATTTACAAAGTAATACTTAAATTAAACATGGATAGGTATTATCACAAAGTGACTACCAAATCAATTAATAACTAACTAACTAACCATCACGCCGCTTCCCCGCAGGGGTAGGCAGAGAGAATAGAGCGCCACACCACTCTGTCTTGGCAAACATTCTTCGCCTCTTCCACTTTCATACATCTCCTCATACATACCCGCCAATTGTTACGACTCCTAACCTGACCTGTTTTCAAGTATTTGGCATACCTGACCGTGCCATGTTTTTTCGGTCTTCCTCTGCTCCTTTTTCCAATAATATTCGCCTCATAAATTTGTTTTACCGTTCTTTCCTCACTCATTTGTTCTACATGTCCAAACCATCTCAACACACCTTTCTTAATTTTATCGATTATGCTTATCTCAGCTTTGTATTTCTTCCTTATTTCACTATTCGAACATCTATCATACATCGTTTTGTCGCACATTCTTCTGAGAGATCGCATTTCAACTTCATTCAGTCTACTTTCATCCTTCTTTTGCCAACTTTATGTTTCACTTCCATACATTAGAGTTGAAACCAGGACTCCGTTGTGCACTGCCAGTTTAGCTTCCGCTGATAGGTTTTTATTTGCTATAACTGATTTCAGTGCACCATTCACTTTGTTCCCAGCATTCACTCTCCTTTCTATGTCTTTATCAATCTTTCCATCCCTAGAAAAATAATAAATGAAGTTAAATATTACGTTAAAACGTATCTTCACCAAACAAAATTTGGAAACTTTACCAGATATTAAAAATACTGCAATAATTATCAATTTATTGAAAATAAATGATAGACATTTCGCTCACTCCTTTCAAGAACGTCATAAATCAAAAATCATCAACTTTCAGTTGTGCATGTTTTCGGAATGCCCAGAAAATGTACTATATCCCAGCAAAAGCGGCATATTTTTAGCTAAACATTTACCCGCTACAAGGCAGAAAGTGCTGTTTTTTCATTTTGAAGAAAAGGTATTGTTTGATTATTTTTTTATATAAACAAAAAAAAAATTCAAATGGACAAAAAACCATCAGCTTTTACCTAAAAAGATCTGTTGCACAGTAAAAAGTTCAGTAAGTGGCTTGATATTTATTTTTAAAACATTGTATTATTTTTTTAAACTTTAAAAACGTTCTCCTCTAAAATCAAGTTTTTTTTATTTATGACGTTCTTGAAAGGAGTGAGCGATTTATTCGGATAAATCGTTTCTTTTTTTAGTTATAACAAAACTGTGAAAAATCGAAATCGCAGGCACAATATCTGTGGATATTTTATACATAAGCTGAAACAGGAAGATTCGCTTAGGTATTGAAAGGAAGTATGAATTAAAATTAAATATTTACGATGTGGATGCCGTGGAAAGTTATGACCGGTATACAAACACCAAAACCAGATACGAATGCATTCAATTTATTTCCTGCTTTCATCTTCCGGCTTAATTTATATACGGAACTCACGTCAGCGCTTATGTACTCAGTCAATATATACTTTTATATTGATTTCTCAACAAAGATGAAGAAGAATATGGAAACCTGAGTATATTTGTCTATAAAATAACTGGTCAAAATATAAGTTTCATAAAAATCAAAAATAATATTTTTCTTTTAGTATGTAAAATAATTCGAGAATAATCTCATGTACATTTTATGAAGGTCTCTCCTGTAAATACCCAGAATTCCATATTCTTCTTCATCTATGTTGAGATATCAACAATATTGATAAAAATTTAGACGAATTCAAAATGTTGAGAAGTGTATTTGATATTTCTATGGATTGCGATTTATATAAATGAAAATGTAAATTTTGGATTGCTCAAAATATTAAATCTTCTGAAGTTATCCACCGATTGCTGTAAAATTTTAACTCCTTATACACCTGTGAGATTTAAGTTTTCATACACACTTGTGATATATTTTTTAACAGCTTTTAAAACGGCAATGGCAGCACCATCTGTTGAACGTTACGGCAATTCATTGCTCAAGGCTCAATGCATTTCTTTAACATTTTCAATATTTTCCATCGAATCGTTGCTTCAAAGATTTTTAACGTTTTCTTTGCTTCATAAGCATTGAGAAATTAACCATAATACTAGTATGTAATTTATTTTATTTTTTCCGTTTAACCAGAATGAGCCACAACTAAGCGTGGCTGGGTACAGCTTAAAAGTTAAGAAATTATCAACGGTAATATTCCTAGACTATTTTTTATTAACTATTTGTAGTAAGTCAGCAGTCAGCATTTCATGATTATAAATGGAATTGAGATACCGTTCCAATCCTACATATATTAGTCTTTCAGCTATTTGTCACAAAGATTAAGTGGGTAATATGGCACTTGATAACGGATACACCGCTACCAAGTAATACAATGTAAAATAAGTACTCTCCTAAGTATTCTGAAAATGGGTTACGACAACTGCAGTGAAGTAAGGATAGATGATTTTCAGTACAATATAATAATCCAATTTACGTTAGGTTTTCGTCAGAACATCGTTCATTCCATTTAGGTTACGTTAGTCTATGGATCACCATTAATTTTCTAATCATTCGTTTTTTATCTTGAAGGAATTTATGAAAACAAAACATATTTACTGAAGTATCACGAAATTTTATAGATATTAGAAAAAAAGCTTAATTTTGTTTTATTTTAAACATCAACCTTTTCGTAAAATACGTATTTTCGAAACATCTGTGAATGTCATTCAACAATTTGCCATGACTTGCGATTTTTACTTTACAAATGATGATTACATTTTTCATATACATTTATCAAAAAACGAATGAAATACACTAATTAAGTGACTTATGAAATATAAATCGATAATCTGTGACAAAAAAACGTAAAAACATAAAAAAAAAAACTAATGTGTGGTTTATCAACGTACGTGTGCATACTCCCATTTGACACAATGTATCTAAAATCGCAATATCTTTTTTACCATGTTTTAATAATTTCAACTCGTTGTTTTGTTTGTTGAACGATGCATTATTGTAAATATTAACTAATATTATGACACTTCAAATGACAGTTGAGTTTGACAGGCGTCAAATGCCTGCATTTTCATCTTGAAACTACGAAATGAACCCTATATAAACGAAACTATTTTCAGGAGCATTTTCCCTCTATTTCTAAGCTGTTTTTTGGTGTTTCTAGGGCAGATATATGAATTCCAACATGTTAACAACAACAACAAAGAAGTCTGGAATTAATGTATTCAATAGAGATATGGTAAACTACAGTGGGTCCCCGGAAATCCGAATATTAGGGTTGTGGCCTGTTTGAATTTGGGAAAGTTCGAATTAGCTGTTTTTATTTGCTAATTTTAAATGTCAATATAATAAAACAGTACTTGAACAGTAATATAGGTACAGTTCTGAATACTTTATTGACTTTTCTATAATTTTAAAACAAAATCAGGCTACATATTCAAAATTATGTTTTATTAAAGGTGGTCTTCAGTATTTCCTTGTTTTTTATATGTTTTCCAACAAATGTTTTTATTCAAAATCTTGTTCGGATTTCCCGGGATTACGGATTTTCGGGGTTCGGATTTCAGAAATTCTACTCTTGTATTCTTAGAGGATACATAAATTAAGGTAAAGTTGTATCTGCATATGTTTATATTCAGTGTAAATTCAAATATTTCACGAACCGGTTCGCCCTTTAGATACCACCCCTACCCCCCCATTAAAAAAATAGTTTTTACATTTATTCATAATGTTTTTTATTCTGCACATAAACAGAACATTCATATAACTGAGAATGCTCCAAATGCTGAAGCGTATATCTTTCACGAAATTCTTTTTACTAAGCACAATAACTTAACTGAATTTTTCCACTATTTTTTTTCCATCTTTCCAATATTTTTTTCTCTTCGTGAGATTTAAGCATTTTTACAACGTGGTGGACCAAGTAAACCGAGCGTGCTCCGATACATGATCTCAATCGGAGTATTGTGTGATAACAAAGGGTTAAGGACCGGTTCGGCGAACTCTAAAAATTTTAGGCACCGGTTCTAGCAAACCGGTGCGAACCAGCTGAATCCCACTACTGTATATATATTGATTATTTATTAACATTATTCGTATTTGAATTGTGATGCACGATTGACACTCGCTTAATCAATATTTACTAAAATAACTTATTGTTCTCATTTTCACACACCGGCGCCTCTGTTGAGACATTAAATGGGTCTCGGATTGCGTTCAAAAAAGCATCAAATTCAAAGCAAGCAAAAAATGGGACTATAATAAAAAAATACTAGCTTCCTTTGCTTTATTTTTTCCGGTATATTATTACGATCCACCTTTTTTATGTCGGTCCTCTGAAACTGAAAATTCACCCAAGACAGCTGCAAAATATGAAGCTTGTACTCAAGTTTCATGCAATTATAGCTCTTTGCCTTCTAACCATGTATGGAATATTCTTATAAAATGTGCCCAAGACATGTGTGACCTTGGATGGCATTGCTAGCCCATAGTAAAGCCCCATTTACATAGGTAGATTTTGAACGACACTTGTCTTAATTTTTAATACATATTTTACAGATGACACAAAAAAATATTTCATTGAATTAACATGAAATGAAAATAATATCCTGTATTTTTTAATAATAATACATATCGCTCACTCCTTTCAACAACGTCATATATCAAAAATCGTCAATTTTCGGTTGTGCATGATTTCGGAATGCCCAGAAAATGTACTATATCCCAGCAAAAGAGGCATATTTTTAGTTATTATTTACCCGCTACAGGGCAGAAAATGTTATTTTTGCATTTTGAAGAAAAGGTATTGTTTAATTATTTTTTTAAATATATTAAATATTTTTCAAACGGAGAAAAAACCTTCAGGTTTTACCTAAAAAGATCTGTTGTACAGTAAAAGGTTCGATAATTGGCTTTATATTTATTTTTAATACATTGTGTTATATTTTTAATCTTTAAAAACGTTCTCCTGAAAAATCATGTTTTTTTTATTTATGACGTTCTTGAAAGAAATGACCGATATCGTAGTCGTACAGGAGAAAGTGACCAACTACCAAAACGTAAAATGTTCAGGAGGGCCATTTAAGTCACTTTTGCTTGGCAAGAAAATAAACATCAATGCAGTTAGTCATTTTCAACAAATCAAAATATTATACTTTCATATTTTAAAAATTTTCAGGGCAATATTAAGCTAGTGAGATATCAAATAGTCAATTATCACGTTTTTGTAAAAAATGCACTTGGTCACTTTCTCCTGTATGACTACGATATAATATTATATCTTTACTTGCTTTATCTTATTGATTTATGTTTATTTAACTGACGACAATATTACACATTTTCAATATTCACATATACTTGAAAACGGATATGTAATAAGTGGGTTTTGTCTTATAAGAATTATATAAACATTAATGTACGTAACAAGAAAAAAAATTCTCTCCATTAAGTCAATGCTATATAAACATAAGTATGTATACAAAAACGTTTTAACATCCAAGTGTAATACGTAAATTTTTATTTCATTAATTGATTCGGCAGTCACTTTGTGGTAAAACCTATCCATTTTTAATTGAAATTTTACTAGGTAAATACAAGTATTTCTTAAAATCTACTGTAACACGTGTTTCGATGCATTCCGCATCATTTTCACGGTGTTTGAAAATGATGCGGGATGCATCGAAACACGTGTCACAGTACATTATAATAAATAGTGATATCTACTGCTTCTTTTACCCACCATATTCGCCTCATAAATTTATTTTACTTTTCTTTCTTCACTCATTCGATTCGATCAAAAAAAAACTTTTTTTTTGATAAAGCCATACCTTGGATTCATTTCTTATATCAATCGCCATTTGAACATATATCATACATCGTTTACTGTCATTTTATTTTATTAAAATTTTAACCATTTATATTGACATATCGCTCACTCCTTTCAAGAACGTCATAAATCAAAATACTTGATTTTTCAGGAGAACGATTTTAAAGTTTAAAAATATAACACAATGTATTAAAAATAAATATCAAGCCACTTATTAAACTTTTTACTGTGCAACAGATCTTTTTAGGTAAAACCCGAAGGTTTTTTCTACATTTGAAAAATATTTAATTTATTTATAAAAATAATTAAACAATACATTTTCTTCAAAATGCAAAAACAACATTTTCTGCCCTGTAGCGGGTAAATATTAAGTTAAAAATATGCCTCTTTTGCTGCGATATAGTACATTTTCTGGGCATTCTGAAAACATGCACAACTGAAAATTGACGATTTTTGATTTATGACGTTCTTGAAAGGAGTGAGCGATATGTCACTGCATAAAACGATTTCATTTCGATTAAATTTTCGTTCATCATTTGGTCATTAAATTTTTTATAAACATTTTTTATTTGTTGCATGCAAAATTCACCAATGTAAACCAGGCTTAACTATCGCCTGAAGGACCATAATAGCTTGCAATCCATATAGAAACCTGATTATTGTGGAAGCCCTTATAAAATAAATTAACAAGTATGTATTTACATGCTAAAAATAGCCCGATTTTTTTCTCTCTTATTATTTATATTAAAACCACTTATGAACTGTACACACGCATGTTTGTGACAAATTGTCGAGCTTGTCAGTACAGGTGTCATTAAAATTTACATTTAAACATTCTTCTGATTAATGGTCCACAACGCTTACAATATTTATTGAAAATACTTTGTATTGAAGTGTTAATTCATGACTATCACAACATTTTATGCGTGTCCAAATCCTTATTTACAAATCCAGGTTTTATCACAAAGAAGTTTTTATTTATTCATTTAATATGGTTATAATGTTTTTAAAATTTTCATTACTTTTCTAAATATTTCTAACAATCTTAAAATAAGGAACGCAAGACGATGAAGATGTAAGAATGTATAGAAGTGAAAAACAGAATTAGCAAAAGAAGAATGAAAGTAGATTTGATGCAGTCAGAACGCGATTCTCTCAGACGAATGTATGGCAAAACAATGTATGATTGATGCTTGAATGGTGATATAAGGAAAAAATGCAAGACATAAGAGATAAGTATTATCGATAAAATTAAGTAAGGTGTGAAAAATTATGTGATGTGAATCATATAATTGTGTGATGTGAATCACAATAATCCAGATTTGTGAACAAGTATTTGGACACACTCAAAATGTTGTATATTATTTTTTACTAAAAGTATTATTGTTTCGAGAGTAGAGGTAACCAAAAGTCGACTTGTTAAGAAAGTTATGAGAATTTTACAAATTGCCGAGGATCGTGTTCGCAAACGCGAGATTGCCCGCCAAGATCGCCAAAAGCACGGGATATGCTCATGTACGAACATGGCGCCCTCTCAAAGGCGGGATAATAATAAAGGCGATCGGCAGTCGTTAAAGATGGCGCTTGCCTACCTACCGTGAGAAACGAGAATAATCGTCCATCCGCGTAAATATCACCCACTTAACCAGTCGATATCGGAATATTGGCGGGAAATCCTCAGAAACTAATACTAAATATTAAGCTTGTACACTTTATTTTTAATACAATTATTACTAGGGTTACACCAGTATTTCTTAAAATCTATAATAAATTAACTGTGACACGTATTTCTATACATTCCGCATAATTTTCATACAAATTCTTACAATGAAGAAAGTATTTTTGACACTATTTCAGACATCCAATGCAATGACCATGTACACTTTATTTTAAATACAATTATTACTAGGGTTACACCACTTATTCTTAAAATCTTTAAAAAAAAATCTAGAATTAAAATCTAAAATTAAACTTTAATAAAATCTAGAATAAATTAATTGTGACGCGTATTTCGGTATATTCCGCATCATTTTCATACGGTTTTTGAAAATTATGCGAAATGCATCGAAACGCGTATCACAATACATTTAAGAAACAGTGATATATACCGGGTGAAATTTTAATTAAAAATGTCAAGATATTATTAACGTAAAGTGTCAATTAATGAAATCATGCATGTACACTTCTTTAAACATATATACATTATCAGAAAAATTAAAAGTTATTTATCAATTGTCCGTCTCCGTAGTATACTAGATAATGCATTTGGTTACCATGCTGGATATCCCTGGTTCAATTCCCAGGGGGTTAAAACAAAAACATGTTATTTGTAAATGTTGCAGCGTCCTATGCACCAGAATAAACAAGTTACGAATAAATCATTGAATTAACGTTGAAACTGATATCGAACCTAACAGTATGCAGGGAAAATCAAATCACGAGTATGTAGTTATTTACAACATTCATAGTGTGTCCAAATACTTGTTCACAAATCTGGATTATCTCCACTTAGGAGTTATTTTTACATTTTTGACATCTCGACAGAGATGAAGAAGAATATTAATATAATCTATTCAACATATACGTATATGGCTTTGTACTATATGTCTCACAAAATTGATCAATATATCTAGAAGTTTTCAAAAATATACTAGTGTAATTGTCAATCATGGGTGGATTTGGTGAATATTGCACCTATGTAAACTGATCACGTAACCAGCCTATGATAGGTCAAAAGCCCTGTAAATACCCAGACCTCCGTATCCTTCTTCATCTTCGATGAAATGTCGTAAATATGTTGTTATTATATCATGTTATTTTTTTTACATATCATCAAAGATGAAGAAGAATATGGAAGTCTGGGCATTTACGGGGCTGACGACCGTCATAAGCTGGTTTAAGAGATCACTTTACACACGTGTATTTTTTTGTTATGACCCTTGTGTGCACCTAATGGTGCATAGGGCACTGCATCAAATTGACGCAGTGTTATCTTGATCATTACTTACATGAAGGCAAGGTGATCACTCTTGCGGTTCAGGAACCAGTCCAGGGTAATTTTAAATAAATATTACAGTGTTAAATGACTGATATTTATTTTCCCCTCCCCCCCCTGGGAATCGAACCCGGGACCTCCAGCACGGTAGCTAAACACGCTGACCATTACACTACGGAGGCGGACAAACGTGTAACATTCACCAATTCTACCCATTATTGACAACCACACTACCCAATTCTTGGAAGTTCTATATATATGAACCAATTTAGAAACCTTGTTCTTGAATCATTAGAACTTCACTGGAGACATCTATTTGAACACACTCAAAATGTTGTTATTATTTAGTCTGCATGATGTTAATGAGAGCAATGCCCGAATTTTTATATGAGGTGCATGTACACTAAAATGAAGGCAGAAATAATTTTATTATATTTATTCCCTGCATTCGGAATCCAGGACATAAGCGCCAAAATGCGGGCATATTTCAATCAGCGCGATTATACAACCGGGTGATTCGGTTGCAACGGTCATCAAATCGTAAAAATACACTTCACCGCCGGCCTGCGCCGCTATTTTCCGTCACCCCGAGCAAAAAAATGCGAGCCGTCGCAGCGGAATTTTCGACGTCCGCGTGGGCGGTTTTTCCCTTTTTGCGTGGGGTTTTGAAATATGCCCCCCGCGTCAGGCCGGCGTCTGCTGTGTTTGAGGCTAAATGCACCCAAAGTGCATCGGCGCAGACAGACGGAAATAGAAGATATCCACGACGGACGTTGGATCTATTCTCGACTGAGAGACAGGGACGGAATAAGAGGAAAAGAGAGGGTGTAATAGTATCCAAGTACTGTTGACCCTTTCATTGATGATTATCTTTAAACTTTGTATACATTTATTTTTTTTAAAGTATAATAATATTTTCTCCGATTTTTATTTATATGATATAAACGTACATAAACAAATATTTTTAGGCCGGGTCAGGAGTCGTAATAATCGTCGGGTATGTATGAGGAGATGCATGAATGTAGAAGAGGCAAAGAATGTTTGCAAAGACCGAGTGGTTTGGCGTTCGATTCTCTCTGCCTACCCCTGCGGGGAAGCGGCGTGATGGTTAGTTAGTTAGTTAGTTTTTAAACAAACATTTTTTGGTTTTTATTTTGTTAAGAGACCTACCAAGCCACGTTACGTATGTATCTTGTCGATGAACCTCTTTTATCGATTTATTTTTACATTAGTATACACAAGAAAAGAAAAATTAATGTTTAATCATTATTTTAGTATGCCTATGATCCCTAATTTTCTTTGCCCCTGCCGGCAACCAATTAAAAATTTCAAATACAATTGTCGATTTCATATTAGTCAGTGATTTTTTACACTACATATCGCTCACTCCTTTCAACAACGTCATATATATAAAAAATCAATTTTCAGTTTTGCATGTTTTCGGAATGCCCTGAAAATGTACTGTATCCCAGCAAAAGCGGCATATTTTTAACTTAATATTTAAGAAGAATATCTTCCATATCCTTCTTCGTCTTTGATAAGATGTAAAAACATAATATGAAAAATAACTCCTTTAATTGGAGGTAATCCAGATTTGTGAACAAATATTTGGACACACTCAAAATGATGTAATAAATATTGCATTTAATCAGTAATAAAAGTCTAGAGAAATAATTGAACCGGGTCGCAACGTGTTAAGTGCAGTGTTTTTACGGAGCTTTCCCTGCAAAAAGACGACAGTAAATAAAAAACGCGAATGAATGAAGAGTGAAAATCCTGGCGGCGTGGAATGGCGATACATTTTATCTAAATGCATGTTGAATTGTAGGCCTTACATTTTTATCGTTATGTATACATGCACAATCCCTAAGTATACACTCGTACGCACTTGCAGACACACATTTTATCTTATATGTGAGTCTTGATGGTATCGCTAAGCTACAGTTGTATCGACCAGTGTTGTTGGAAATTAAAATTTTGAGTGCATTTTTTTTAAAGATTTATGTTTTGTACTGAAATTTCTAGGTGGAACTACATTTTATATAATAAAGCTTATTTTTTACTTATATTTATATCGACCAGTTATCAGGTTTCATCGGTACTAACATCATCAGACTGGCGGAAGGCCAGACAAGATTATGTTTATGATATTATATACAGCACGGCAGGGGCTGAAAACCATGATTTTGTATAAAAAAATTCTGACAATTTTGTTTTTAAGAACTTATGTTTATTATCTTAATAATTACATCAATGATATGGTAAGCATTTTAACCCTAGATTCGGGACATTCGTACAATTTACGAAGGACAACAAATTTGTAGGCAGCAAAATTGTTGAACACTGAGACAACACATGTAAAGAATGTAGTGACAACTAGCAGTAACATAATTTTTACCGAAATCGTATAATCGTATTTAATACAAAATTCTCAAAAATATGTTACGCATATTTTTTTAACATTTTTAGTTTTTTTATAGTCGTACATATCACGACAGTCCCGTATTAAGGTACAATCAAACAAGTTCCGTAGCCTAGGGTTAAGTAGGATTTATCCAAATATGCATTTCTTCTTTTATATGCATTTTTTATGTTGGCATTATAATATTAAAATAATCCAACACCGCATTTTGCTAGTCGTACCATGTGTATGAAATTTGATCCCTGTTATATGAACCAATTGAAAAATATGCTCTTTTTATTAATTTGAAGCATTTATAAACTTTAGAGAACTTTAAGACTTCTCAGACGATCAGTTACACCGATAAATTACCTTTTTACTTATACCTAAGAAACTTCATGCCATTTAATTTAAAAACATGTTTAAAACGAAAAAATATATATTAGTTAGCATGGTTAACTTTTAAGTATACAATTTTTTTTTAATTCTTAAAGACGTGATTGTGTAGTTCATTTTCATGCACAGAAAAAAATGAATTATTTAACAAACCCTGCAACCATTTTTTTTCTGTAGAAAAGTGTATCCAATTTCGTGATAAAATATCAAATTTGGAAAATATAAAACACTTATCCATCATTTTTTATTCATTCAGTGCGTTTCTTGAGTTTAAAATTATATTTTCTACAAAAACTATTATTAAAATTCCAAAATGCTAACCAAGTTTTCTTGGGGATTTCGGTCTCAAGAAATTTCTTTTTAGCCTTTTATAAAACAGAATTTAGAGATTTTTCTTTTTAAAAATCTCCTAAACATTTATTTCCCTCTGGTAATATGATCATGTTCTAGTCAATATTCAGATTATTTATTATTATTTTTAAAAAATCTTTAAAAATATTTGCCTTCCTTTTGAACATCGGGTCAATTTACATTTGCATTCATACCCAGAATTTCCAAATCTCACTGACCACTTTGTAATCTGTTCCTCACTCACACAAGCAAAGAATGATGCGTCGGGACGCCTAACTATTTATAGCAGGGTTCGACGCCCTCTTGGCGGAATGCGTATCTCCCCCTCTCGCCTCTTATCCTTTATATAAATTTATTATTAAATATATTAAAATATCGGATGCAAACAAATACCGATATTTTACAATGATTAAAGAAAACACTTCGTTTTTACCACTTGAGTTTTATTATAGACTACATGTTTCAGAAGTTAAACTTCCATCATTCAGGTCTGTATAGTAACTATACAGACCTGAATGATGGAAGTTTAACTTCTGAAACATGTAGTCTATAATAAAACTCAAGTGGTAAAAAACGAAGTAATTTCTTTAATCATTGTAACATGTCTTACCACAAAGGTAATGCCGAAACAATAAATAAAATACAGATATTTTATGTGTAAATTCACAGTAAAATCGGGATATAATTTTATATTGTTTCACATTTTCAATAAATTTCGCTTAGTTTAAAAAAAATTGCTTAGCAAGAACAGATCTGTCAGGAAGCTTAGATGCTTCTGTATCAGATCTGGGCATGCGGTGGGACAGCTTTCAATAGATATTTTAGATATCATTTTGAATGTAGATTTTTTTGCTTTACCGAGATGTGTTTATAATATCCGGCTATAAACTGTACTTCCTATATTAACATGAACTAATTATCAAGTGGAGTTGACACTTAATATACTAGCCACTTATGGAAACGCATTTACTTTTATCTTAAACGTAACAATAAAATCTGAGATTTGTTTAAATTCTATAAAACGGTAAAATTATACAAACTAATTAAGAAAATAAACACCAAAAATTGAGGATAAATTAATTTCCAACGGATAAGTTTATCAAGAAGCCTTACCTAATTTAAGTAACCAACAACATTTTGAGTGTCCAAATAAACTCTTAAGCCCCGTAAATGCCCAGACTTCCACATACTTCTTCTTCTATGTTGAAATATCAAAAAAAGTAACTAACCATCACGCCGCTTCTCCGCCGGGGAATGCAGAGAGAAAAGAATGCCGGACCAATCTGTATTTGTAAGCAATTCATGCCTCTCCTCATACCCGTCAATTATATGCATACCCGACACCTGACCTGGCCAACTCTCAAATATTTAAAATACTTGATTGTGCCAAGTTTTCCTTAGTCTTTTTCTGCATCTATTACCGATCACATTCTCCTCATAATTCACGTTTTTAAAACCAACTCAACACACCATTCTTCATTTTATCGGTTTTGCTCATATCAGTCTTTTCACCATTCGAACTTCTAGCATACAAAGTTTTGCCGCACATTTGTCTAAGAATAACCTAGGTAACATAAAATGAGTAACATTATTGACAACTCAACATAGATGAAGAAGAAAATGGAAATCGGGGCATTTAAAGGGCGTCATAAGCATGGTTAAGTGATCACTTTACATACGTATAACATTCACCAATTCTACCCATGATTGACAACCACACTACTAACATTTTTGAAACTCCTCAACATAATTATCAACTTTTGACACAGTACATGCGAGTTCACAACAGCGATCTATGTCGGAATAGAAAACTAGTTTTACTAGCAAAGACTCTTTTTATCTGAGAAAATCCAGATTTGTGATCAAGTATTATTTGGACACACACAAAATGTTGAATGTAAAAATATTTTAAAAAGAAGTTAAGCTTTAATTCATGTAAAAAAAATTACTTCAAACACAGTTTTTTGAGTCTACTAAGTTGTATTTTATTTTTAAAAAATACAAAAATTAATATTGTGACAGTTGTTTCGCCTAATTATGACGTTTTCAATCGAATGTGAAGATTAAATGGACTGACGGTCCTTATGTAGCTATACAATTCTAGGTACTTAAGTAATAGTTTCAACATGTGCAGTAATAATTTACGCTTTTATTTTGTCCACTGGAAAATATCTCACATCGATTTAACGGGTTATTTCCTTTAAAAAAAACGCTATGAATTATCGAATTCACGCTATGACCTACCACGCATTTAGAGCGCATTACCACTATTCGATATATCGCTCACTCCTTTCAAGAACGTCATAAATCAAAAATCGTCAATTTTGAGTTGCGCATGTTTTCGGAATGCCCAGAAAATGTACTTTATCCCAGCAAAAGAGGCATATTTTTAACTTAATATTTACCCGCTACAGGGCAGAAAGTGTTCTTTTTGCATTTTGAAGAAAAGGTATTGTTTAATTATTTTTTTAAACATACTAAATATTTTTCAAATGTAGAAAAAACCTTCAGGTTTTACCCAAAAAGATCTGTTGCACGGTGAAAAGTTCAATAAGTGGCTTGATATTTATTTTTAATACATTGTATTATATTTTTCAACTTTAAAAACGTTCTCCTGAAAAATCAAGTTTTTTGATTTATGACGTTCTTGAAAGGAGTGAGCGATATCCGAATTCACGACACGGTTGTCACGCTGTCGTGCCGAAAAAACGCACGGCTAGTCGTGATGCTAATGGGCTCCTTTAAAGGATATCAAACATAAATATTTCATATCACATTTCAGCCCAATTTTGATAATGAATACTACATAGAACAAGCTACAATGTGGTTTCGATATAATATAGTTTTAAGGTATCTATCTATCTCAGTTACCATATTCCGTTAAGCGTGATGTAAACTGGATTAACATGATGATGACGTCATGCAATGAGTCATTCCAAACAAACTTAACCCTTTAAGAACTATTTTAAAATAAAATAAAACATTATTTAATTTTTTTGCAACTTTTCTACGTTTTCCTCGTCTTGTTTTTCCAGTTTCATTCGCCTCATAAATTGTTTAACCGTTCTTTCCTCGCTCATTCGTTTCACAAGTCCAAACCATCTCAACACACTTTTCTTGATTCTATCGAAAATGCTTACCTCAGCATAATCCAGGATTTGGACCTCACATACTAATATAAGAGTTTCTGCTTAGTAAAAAGCTTCTTTACATCTCACCAATAGATGTCTGTAGTTCTAGTAATTCAAGAACAAAGTTCAAGTTAAATTGGTTCATATATATAGAACTTCCAAGAATTTGAGTAGTGTGGTTGTCAATAATGGGTAGAATTGGTAAATGTTACACGTGTGTAAAGTGATCACTTAAACCAGCCTATGACGGTCGTCAGCCCCGTAAATGCCCAGACTTCCATATTCTTCTTCATCTTTGATGAGATGTCAAAAAATTGTCTGTTTTTAGTTGGTTGAAAAATATTAAAATATTTCTTCCTAGCAATAAGCCCGCTAATGTTCATATCTCTTTTCCGTACATGAATTTAAAATAATGATTAAAGAAAACACTTCGTTTTTTACCACATGAGTTTTATTATAGACTACATGTTTCAGAAGTTAAACTTCCATCATTCAGGTCTGTATTAGAATTCAGGTAAACCTGAATTCTAATAATAATTTATTAAATAATATATTGTTTCAAAATTCTTCGCCATTGCTCTCCATTTTTCCTTTGTTTTCAAACTCCGTTCCTTGACAAACCCCTTCCCCTTACTTTCCCCTCTTCTTATTTATAGAACAATTTTATACAGACCTGAATGATGGAAGTTTAACTTCTGAAACATGTAGTCTATAATAAAACTCAAGTGGTAAAAAACGAAGTGTTTTTTTTAATCATTGTAACATATCTTACCACAAAGTTAATGCCGAAACAATAAATAGAATTTAAAATAAATAAATATTAATATCCGTGTATATTTCGTTCTGCATACATGAAGTGATGGGGTTAATAATATCAGTCCGTATTATGTCTGTCTCTCTTCAATCATGAATGATCTTATCCTTCCCGCCCAGAGGATTATTGCTGCCTGATCTAATATGTAACCCGACCCGACCACGACTGTATTGTCAATCCATTACGCTGTAGATTCAAACATAACGAGCTCCATTGTTCATAATAATAATAACTGAAAAAAATTAAAGTGTTGTTCAATTCTGTCCGCCTCCATAGTATGGTGGTTAGCGCGGTAGGCTACCATGCTGGAGGTCCCGGGTTCGATTCCCAAGAGGGTCAAAATAAATATTAGTGATTTTTTAGTCTAATATTTATTGAATATGACCCTGGACCGGTACCTGAAGCGGAAGGGTGATCACCTTTCCGCAGATAACACTGCTTCTATACGATGCAGTGCCCTATGCACCATTGGGGTGCAGATAAAGTAAGAAGAAGATGTTAAATATCCGGAAAAAAATCTTCGAGATTTGGCACTCATACACAAAATAAAGTAAGATCTAAAAAATCACTACTTTATAAGAAATCAATTTGATATTCTGCTTATCCGTTTTATTTATTTACCAACGCTTTTGTTAATTTTTTAATTTTCTATTGTTTTACTGTTTAACTTCGATTATAATTTTTTTAATATTTTCGTGTAAATTTCGAATTGAAAGTATCATACTCTTTTTTATATTTTCTGGTAATTACAATGATTAGATTTCCACAAAAAAAATCGTACTATAACGTAACAACTGAAGATATAGCAAAATTAAATAATTGAACATAAAAGGTACATTAAGCCTTGTACTATAGAAATAATTAAAATGTATTGGTAAGAAACAATATAGAGTTCTGGTTCCAACTCTAATGTATAGAAATAAAGCATGGAGATGGCAAAAGAAGGATGAAAGTATACTGAATGCAGTCGAAATACATTTTCTCGGTGATATAAGGAAAAAATGTAATGCTAAGATGAGCATTATCAATAAAATTAAGAAATGTGTTTTGAGATAGTTTGGGCATGTGATTCGAATGAGTGAATAAAGAAAAGTTAAACAAATTTATGAGGCGAGTGTACTTGAAATAGAACCAGAAGAACACCGTGCCTTCTCTCTGCCTACCCCTGCAGAGAAGCGGTATGATGGTTAGTTAGTTACTTAGTTTTTTTCTCTGTTTTAAATACTATTTTTATCTTCTATAAGTATACTTGTAAATTTAAATACACCATAAATTTACCAAAAAGATAAAAAATAAAATTTAGGTATTTTTTTATAACTATAAATAAATAGTACAAGTTGCTACATTTGATTTGGAGCATCGTGTATATCTATCTTGTTCCCTCTTATATAAAAAAGTTAAAATTGATGAGATACAATTATTGAAACATTTTTGCAAGTGATGTAACCAAACCATCCATGGGGAAAACTGAAGATGACAGATGGTCGTAGTTAGAAAAAAAACTCTATCTACATTCATAATGCCTTATTGCCATAGAGAAACAACAATTTGGAGAATGATTTAATAAAACTAAAATAAAAAATATCTCATTCCCAAATTGGTATGGGATAAAAACAATTCATAGAACATTCTGAATTTAATATAAGAGAAACAATACCATTTAACCAACAATAAAAATAAAAATAAAATCACTTAGTAAAACCACTATTTCTTAAAATCTACTGTGACATGTGTTTTGATGCATTCCGCATCATTTTCAAAATATTTAAATATACAAAATAAGAAACCGCTCCTACCCCCTCTTCAACCTTCAACGTCCCAAGGACCCAACTCTAAAATTTAGAATTAGCTTCACATACGGTGTTTGAAAATGATGCGGAATGCATTGAAACACGTGTCACAGTAGATTTTAAGAAAAAGTGGTATTTACTTAGTAAAAAATTTAATTAAAAATTGATAGGTTTTACCACAAAGTGACAGCCAAATCAATTAATGAAATTAATGATAATAAAGTTAATTTAATTCCAATGACATTTATTATGTATCATACATGATAATACATATAATAATAATAATTTGGATCATTTTTATAGCGCCATTTTCGTAAAATATTACCTCGAGGGTGCTTATAATGACCTGAATAATAATGATAGATACAGAATTAAAAAAGTAAAAATAAAAGTTTGTAAAATATAAAAATTGTTTTATTTAATCTATCTCATGTAACGAAAAATGCCTAATAAACCTGATGTGTGCTTGAAATTTCATTCTAAATTCTCGTCCAATTATCGATTATCTATTCACCGCCTGAGAAATTTCACTTCAAAAAGTATCTTACATAATATTAATACAAAAAGTCTAACTGTACGAAGCGAATATTCAATATATGTATGTTAATGTTAACGTAATTATTGCGTAGTAGATAGTCTGAATATCGAATATCAAGTTTCTATATTATCAAGGTCTGTTTTACTACAATAAACACAAACAGAGAATAAATTAATACGAAAAAAAAGATTTGCATAAGTAACAAAAACAACACTAGTCATTTGTCCAATATTATACGCACTTCCTTGAGAACGGATTAAAAATATGTTTGACAAATTATTTCATCTCCTTATTACATATGAACAACACATTACATATTAATGAAGGTCCTGTCAATTTTTGATAGTATGTTCACCGTTTTGTTTCTCTTGATTGCATGTCTTATTTTGAGTTCACATTCACGACATCTCATTATTGGTTATTTCTGATAATATGCCACTCTGTAGTTTAATACCAGATTGTCTATGTCTCATTTTTACGTTACCCTTGATTGTCTTTATCTCCTTTTTACGTTACTCCTGATTGTCTTTATCTCCTTTTTACATTACTCCTGATTGTCTATGTCTCGTTTTTACTTTAACTCTGATTGTCCATGTCTCGTTTTTACATTATCCCTGATTGTCCATATCACTTTTTCACATTACTCCTTACTGTCCATTTCTGGTTCTAACATTACCTCTGATTGTCCATATCTCGTTTTTACGTTATCCCTTATTTTCCATGTCTTGTTTTTACATTACCCCTGATTGTCCATATTTAGTTTTCCCGTTACCCTTGATTTTTTAATATCCTTTTTTTAAATAACCCTTTTTTCCCCTGATTGTCTATTCCTCGTTTTTACATTACCTCTGATTGCCCACATCTCGTTTTTACGTAACCCTGATTTTCTAAATCTCATTTTGTTGGTATTCCTGAGTATCCATGTCTCGTTTTTACATTACCCCCGATTGTCTTTATCTCGTTTTCATATTACCCATAATTTTATGTATCCAGTTTTTATATTATGCCTAATTGTTCATATGTTTTTTCACGTTCACCCGTATTGCCTTTGTCTTATTTTTACCTTACCCTTGTTTATCCATGTTTCATCTTTACGTTGTCGTTGACTGTCAATGTCTCAATTTTAGGTTACTCACTTTAGTCGAGTCTCAATTTTTCTTCGACCTAGTTATTTCTGTCACATCTTTTGGGATAGCCCGAATAATTGGTATTCTTTTTTTAGGTTAGCTCAGATCGTTCGTGTGGTAGCCTTGCTGCACGCATCGAGCAACATTGTATGTAAGTATGCGGTTTGTGCCGGCAAATGGAATATATCACCTTTGCAAACAAACTGCACGTAGCAACACTTCAATATCCAATGGCAGCGTTATCAGCAACCGGCTCCTTTCGCAATAAATAATCAAACGGAACGAACGGTAATAGGTTTGTTGATTAAAGGAATTAAGAAAAATGTTTACGGCCGAGGAACGGAGAGTAGTAGTTGAATGAATTGCGGTATTTATGCATTTTTATTTTTATTATTATTTTTACCAACCTTAACAGATCAGAATATAATCAAATAGTTTAATTTTTTTACGTTATAGTAGATTAAATGGCACATAAAAATAAATAAAATATGTAGTTCAAGTATAAAAAAGTATTATCAGAAAGAATCAATCTTGGAGCAAGCTAGTTTTTCTTGACTTTACATCAACTTAAAGTTTAATTTAAAAACACATCTTGCTAACGAAGTATTATTTTAATAATAAATCAATATTTTCTATTATTTTGGAATGTCCCCTTTGATGTGCTCTCAAAAACGGATACTCTATGTAAATTTTGGCAAAACTGTAATAACCTTTTGAATGTGCGTATATATACATGATCAAATATCAGTGCTATACTTTTCGACTATTTGAATTTCTATTTGAGTATTCGGAGATATCGCTCACTCCTTTCAAGAACGTCATAAATCAAAAAACTTAATTTTTCAGGGGACGTTTTTAAAGTTTAAAACACAATGTATAAAAAATAAATATCAAGCCACTTATTGAACTTTTTACTGTGCAACAGATCTTTTTAGGTAAAACCTGAAGGTTTTTTCTCCATTTCAAAAATATTAAGTATATTTAAAAAAAGAATTAAACAATACCTTTTCTTCAAAATGCAAAAACAACATTTTCTGCCCTATAGCGGGTAAATATTAAGTGAAAAATATGCCTCTTTTACTGGGATATAGTACATTTTCTGAGCATTCCGAATACATGCACAACTGAAAATTGACGATTTTTTATTTATGACGTTCTTGAAAGGATTTATCTGGCGCTTTAATTAAAAATATTGTAAAAAAATACTTATGCTTATTAATTAACTAACCATCACGACGCTTCCCCACAGGGGTAGACAGAGAGAATAGAACACCACACCGATCTGTCTTTGCAAACAATCTTCGCATCTTCCGCATTCATGCATCTCCTCATATATATATGCCCGCCAACTATTCAGAATCCTGACCTAACCAATTTCAAGTGTTTTAAATACTTGATCATGCCAAGTTTTCCTCGGTCCTCCCCTGCTTAATGTTTATTAATTTTTAGTTTAATTTAATTGAAAATATGGAAGAATTCAAAAACATGAGTACAGTATATATGTATAAAATTTTCCGTATTTTTAGAAACAACTCGATACAATGAAATGGTCTTAAATATTATTGTCTAGTATTTTGTTAACATATACCTGAAATATGAAGAGTTCGTGTTTTTTTTAAATCTTAATATGTATAAGTAGGGTACGCAAACAAAAAGATACATATATTATGAACAATATCTCTTAATAATATCGTAGATCAGAAAATAAAGGATACTTGAGCGCAAGTTATACAAAATGCAGATAACTTTAATATGTAAGCATAGCTATATGAAATTAAAAGTTTATTTGACAGTATAAATATGCATTTAATAGTGAAATTGTGGCTTACTGTAAAGGTCTCCAGGACACGTTTTGCAGCATCTTCCAGGATGGAGAACAGGATCATCACAAGTCGGCTTGGGACATTCGTTCTTGATGTTTCTGCATTGGACCTTTGCAACGTTCCGCTTCTTTTTATGCACCTGGAAAAAAATGACATTTTAATTTTTTTTTCATATTATTTTTTGACATCTCATCAAAGATTAAGAAGAATATGGAAGTCTGGGCATTTAAGGGGCTGACGACCGTCATAAGCTGGTTTAATTGATCACTTTACACACGTGTAACGTTCACCAATTCTACCCATTATTGACAACCACACTACTCAAATTCTTGGATGTTCTATATATATGAACCGATTTCGAAACGTTGCTCAACTTCACTAGAGACATATATTGGTGAGATGAATTTCTGCTTAGTAAAAAGAAGCTTTTTACTAAGCAGAAATTCTTTTATTAGTATGTGAGATCCGAATCCTGGATTATGTGTGTGATACACATGAGAAACGCCAGAAAATATAGTTTTCGTTTTTATTATTTAAGCTTATAATTTGACCAGATAATTTATTTACAACATTTTGAGTGTGTCCAAATACTTCACAAATATATTTTTTTAATCCAAATTATCATTTTTGAAAGTAATGGTAGAGGTGGGCGAAGTAATAACTAGAGGTGGGGTTAAGGGTTAGGACTTAGTTTAATAGGAAAATTTAACAAGGTTTCAATTATAAGTAATCAACATGTTATTCTATGTGCAAAGTAAATGCCAAATCAATAAATAAAGTAGTATTTTTTTATTAAGTAGAACTATATTTCAAGAATATTCCAAGAATAAAATCGCAAGAATCTCATGTATTAGCTATGTTTCATCCCTTAGAGAATTTAATGATGGGGGATAAAAAAAACCCGTCGAATTCCAACAAACATAATAATTTATTATTAGATTAAAACCAATATTTTTAGCTTTTCCACTTTTTTATTTGACCAGCGACCGGGTTTCGTCGTTACCGACATCATCAGATGTCGGTACGACGAAACCCGGTCGCTGGTCAAATAAAAAAGTGGAAAAGCTAAAAATATTGGTTTTAATCTAATAATAAATTAAAAATGCAATTCCATCACGAAGTGTCAGTGGATAATATAAATCTATTAAACATAATAATTATTAACCAATTCGTGTGTAGTTTTTTTTAATACATATAACACTGTTTTTGTTGAATTAATTTTAATTCTAACATTCCTAAGTGGAACTGCACTTTTAAGTGTAAAAGAATTAAAACTGTAAAAAAACTTTCTACATTTATTTTAGTAAAACACAGCCGTTTAATAAATAAAATGAAGTTTAAAAGCTGTTTGTTGGTTGTTTTATTCTTACATAATCTTGTATTCCTTATGTGACTACTACCTGTGGTAAAAGTCATATTTAAGCGCTAAACTCAAAATAATTGTTACAAATTCACCCTTAATATAACAACTTAAGTGGAAAAATAAACAAAATGAATCTAGGAATAAGGAAAAATTCATAAATGTGATATCAATTAAATGAGTATGTTGAAGTATTTTACATATATATGTATATGAAACATATCACTCACTTCTTTCAAAAACGTCATAAATAAAAATAAAAATTCAGGAGAACGTTTTCAAAGTTTAAAAATATAATACAATATATTAAAAATAAATATCAAGTCACTTATTGAACTTTTAACTGTGCAACAGATCTTTTTAGGTAAAATTTAAAGGTTTTTTCTCCATTTGATAAATATTTAGTATATTTAAAAAAATAATTAAACAATACCTTTTCTTCAAAATGCAAAAACAACACTATCTGCCCTGTAGCGGGTAAATATTATGTTAAAAATATGCCTCTTTTGCTGGGATAAAGAACATTTTATGGGCATTCCGAAAACATGCACAACTGAAAATTGAAGATTTTTGATTTATGACGTTCTTAAAAGGAGTGAGCGATTTATGTACCTAATGAATTAATATATCCCTTCCGATTTTTCTATCTTAGTTTGCGAAAATTGAAAAATTTCATTTCCCCTTCACGAAGGACGTAGTTATGGCAATGTAGGTCTGGTAATGTTGTAAATAAAGCTAGGCGTATGTATTAGTTTGACATAAATATGTGAATTGACAATTGACTACAGTTGCGAGATCAAATCGGTATTAGAGAATCGTAGTATCGAATACCGCCCGCCAGGGGTGGCTGTCAATATTTGGATAAGGGGCTCGCGGGTGGTTTTCTCACTATATCACAATCATCATTTAATGTTTTCAATATTTAAAAAAAAATATGTAAAAGCACTAAATTTATGAACAGTCTTCTTGAAATGTTTTTGTTGTTCAATTAATCATTACTTATATTTTTTTAAATAATTTTAATTGTATTAATTATACGTGTAAAACAGAAGTAGGTTTTTAAAGTGATTTTTTTTTGCAAAATATTTCATCTTTATTTTTTGTCCATCAATAATAATATTTCTTCTTTTTCGTAGAAGCGTGTCATGTCAGGTCTTTGTCCTTGTCTTGGGGTGCTCTAAACAACGCCTCGACGGTTCTAATCCCCTTCCAATCTCATATATTCCGGAGCCAGGACATTAGTCTTCTACTGACACCTCGTCGACCTTCTATTTTGCCTTTTATATTTGAATGCAATAGCTCGGATTTCTCTCCTCTAAGCACACTCCCCAGATAGGATACCTTCCGGTCTTTGATATCAGTTAGCAATCGTTTTTTCTTCTCTTGATCTTAGCACATTCACGTGGCTTACCATATTCATTGATTTTTATTTAATCATAAACAAAATTACAAATTATAATCATGTGCCCTCACTGAATTTTCCCGTCCCCAAGGCATATTTAAAAATATTTATTTATTAAATCAATTTTTTTAAATTATTACGATATGTTATCTAATACTCATGACCAAATTTTAAATCCACCTTATTTCATTATCCAATTATGAATAACTGTTTTTATATTTAGTTTCTGTTTGTAATGACTTTATATATAAGGAAACCTGATCCACAGGATGCGTAATATTCTTCTTTGTAAAATTTTACTTTGATTTTTCATTTTTCAAATTTTTGTACGAAGGGGCTCTTGTGGGCTTGCCGAGCCCCCGCAGCCAGCCCTGCCATTCGCCGATATATGGCGGAGCGATCCAGCCGGATTAGAAAGTACCGCCCGTTATGGGAGAACATCTAGGGCCGCCGCCACCGAGAGGCTACATCTGACATTTGGCGCCAAACGCCATTACGATAAACCAAAATGGCGGCTACACGAATCAATCGATGGCACACGGAACACGGATGGCGTACCAGGAAACGGGCCCATATTGTTTCCATCATAATGCGAGCATATTTATTGTCCGCCGCAGCTTGTAGTTCACCTTCGGAGTCGCCGGGTCAGCTAACCGACGCTCGGCGGCGGGACTTAGCACCCGTTCACACTGCGACCGACCGATGGAAAAAGACCACGTACCTACCTTAACACATTAGTTATTAAACTTTCCTTTATAAATATTCTCAATATTATTAATATTTAAAGCACTTACTTTGTGGTAAGTCATTTTTACTTTTTTTTAAGAAAATTTTAATAATATTAGCATATAACTACTCACCGACATTTTTATGTCTACCGGTTTCGAGACGTACCCGTCTCTTCGTCAAAAGACACGGGAGTCAAAATATTAAACACCAATAATAAAGTGTTAAATCTAAATAATATGGAAAAAAATTACATTAGGAAAGCACTTAAAAATGATGTTCTTCTAATTAACAACCAAATAAATTTTACTTATAGTCCATTGTTTGATTCAACATCGGTTAAGCAGAATTCGTCAGTATCCAATTCAAACCCCGCCCACTCCTTACATCCTACGAGTTTATAAGTTGATTCATTAATATGTTTAATTGTAGTGCATGTTTAACTTCGGCTCGTATGTCTGTTGCTGAAACCTTTAGTGCATGTTGGTCTTCGGGTCGACCAAAAATCGCATGTGTTAGACATTTTGTGTAATTTTAAGTATGTGAATGGTGCTATGGTGGTGAAGGGTGGTATTGTTTGCATGCTGTTGTAGTGATTGTCCTGACGAAGAGACGGGTACGTCTCGAAACCGGTAGACATAAAAATCTCGGTGAGTATACAACCACTGGTGGTGAAGGGTGGTATTGTTTGCATGCTGTTGTAGTGATTGTCCTGACGAAGAGACGGGTACGTCTCGAAACCGGTAGACATAAAAATCTCGGTGAGTGGTTGTATACTAATATTATTAACATATTTGTAAAAAAAAAGTTTTCTTTCGTAACCTGCAATGTTATAACCACATTACTATTTATCATTAGAATCCTAACTGTCCATCAAACCTCCTCCCGTAGTTTTTCCCTCTACTTCCTTCCCTAAACTCCTTTTTTCTTTTGCCTTCCGTATTATCATCTTTTGTAATTTACGTTTTTTAAATGTCGATTTGTAATTTATGTATTTTTTAATGTTCAAGTACTATCTACCCTCTGATGGCAAACAGCTATATATGGTATCAAACGTTTTGATTAATATCACTAGTCTGTTTTTGGTTGGTTGGAAAGTATTGCTCTTTAGCAACAAGCACGCCAATGTACTTATTTCTTTAATTCATTGATTCTGCAGTCACTTTGTGGTAAAATCTATCCATTTTTAATTATCGTTTTACTTAGTTAATACCACTATTTCTTAAAATCTACTGTGACACGTGTTTTGATGCATTCCGCATCATTTTCAAACACCGTATGTGAAGCTAATTCTAAAGCTAGAGTTGGGTCCTTGAGACGATGAAAGTTGAAGAGGGGGTATACCAAGTAAAACATTAATTAAAATTACTTTTTTCTTTTCAGTACATAAGTTTAAATAAATAAATAAAAGTACGTCGATATTCATATCGTAGTGTGTCCTAATTTTCACATAATTTGTCTGGGACTTGAGCTTTCATCTTTCCCTTTTCCCCTTTTCCTCCCTCCCATCCCTCTTCCAGGTATTTATATTAAATAACATATGTGAATACCTATTTTTTGTTACTCATTAATGTTAATTTATTTATATTGTTCTGTAAAATTTCCAAATACAATAAAATGTAATAAATCCACCGTTTAGAGCATTTAAAAAAAACGTTAAGAACGTTTTTATTTTCTTGAATGTTTTTTGCTGATACTTTGCGGCACATTTTTTATAAATTTAAAATAATAATATTTAATAAAAAAGACTCAAACTCTGACCCCATCCCTGAATATGACGAGGTGCTTGTCAAAAAAGATTGAAAAAAGGCACCAAAAATAAAAGATATTAAAACCATAGTTTCAGTTTTATTTATTTTATAAATGTTATTATTCATCAATTTCTACAGTGATGACAATTTTTTTTTTAAATAAAAACATTAACTTTTAAAAAAAATCATTAAAGTGTGAATACAGCGGATTCCTGGTTCCCACCCTAATGTATGGAAGTTAAGCGTGGAGTTGGCAAAAAATGATGAAAGTAGATTGAATGCAGTCCGAATGCGATCCTTCGGATGAATGTGCAGCAAAAAGATCTAAGATAGATGTCCGAAATTGTGAAACAAGGAAAAAATTCAAAGCTAAAATAATTATTATCGAAAAAAAATTAAGATGGTTTTGACATGTAGAACGAATGAGTGAGGAAAGAACGGTAAAACAAATTTTATTATGAGTCGAATGTAGTTCGCAGACAGAGTGGTATGGCTTTCTATTCTCTCCGCCTACCCTGCAGTGAAGCGGCGTAATGGTCAGTTAGTTAGTTATGATAAATACATGTGCAATGTACACTGCGATTTTTCGTGTATATTCTAGCGTTTTGTCGGTACCGTCTGGACACAGTGGGCAGGAGGACTAACATCACGACTCACTTATATTGGTGAGAAAAATCATTATCTGCTGTGCCAATACAAGATCAAACTTAGCAAAACGAGATAAATTAAATGATGCAGAAAACGAATCACAATCAGAAACAGCGCCATAAATCTTTCTTTTTTTAACATCTTGCTAGCTACACAACTTTATGCAGACCAGATATTTCTTGCAGTTGGTTCGATATAATAATATTCAACATTTAATTTTCACGTACCTTTCAGTAATCGTAATGGATAATTATATCTAAAATAGACTCGTTTAAGAACGTGAACAGATTTGCTGTTTATATTAGATTGGTGATAAAACAAAGTTGATATGCAAAATCAGAAACTGGAGCTTTTTAAGGACCGCATCGACTTCCCTGACAATAATATTACATCTATGATATTTAGACAAATTACAAAACATGCAGTCGAACTCCGGAAATCCAAAATTATTGGGGCTAAGGCCGGATTTGGAAATGTCCGGATAAGACAAGAAATTTGTGCATACAGTACAAACATACGCTGCAGTAGTTACGTTTTACGCACCTTTTACTTGTAAATTATTTCAATAAATCAACTTTTAACAATTCAATCTAATATTACAGTACATATTTGAGTTGTAACACAGGTACAGTACTCTATGCTTTATTAATTTTTCGATAATTTTTAAACATTATCGGTTATTATATGTAATGATAAATGAGTTCTTCAGTCTTCGCGTGTTTTCATAACGTTTTTCTACAAATGTTTTTCTTAAATACTTTATATGAATTTCCCGGGATTTCGGATTTCCGGGATACTACTATAACTGCATGTATGGTAAATATACTTAATAAAAATGTTACGATTATTTGTCATAGTTTGACCCCCCTAGGAGTTTTACCCTAGGACCCCTCTAATACGGTATCTAAAGGTACAGCTAGTGTGTATGTGTGTGTGTGTGTGTATATATATATATATATATATATATATATATATATATATATATATATATATATATATATATATATATATATATATATATATATATATATATATATATATATATATATATATATATATATATATAATATATATATATATATATATATATATATATAGATAAAAATGTATAAATTTATATATACATATACTGAAAACTTCACTAAATGAGGAAGAATTAAAATGTTCGCATATAAAAGGTATAAATTAACATATTCTGCAAGTAAGTTCAAGCGTTGAGCAGGAAAGTGAGGAATGGCCTTAATTAAGTATCGTTAGTAATATAAATTGTATGTCAGCAACATTCAACGGCACTAATAGCAAAATAAACTATTTACTCGGCTACTGATTATTTTGCTTACATCTGATGTTATGATTTTCACTCCACACGAATGTACATTTTCCACGAAATTATTTATTTACGCAATTAAAATGGCAAGAACTAAAAAAAAAACAATTCATTAATATTACACATTGAGCAATAAACTAGGTTGAATAATTGTCATTTCTAATTTATTATTAGATTAAAACCAATATTTTAAGCTTTTCCACTTTTTTATTTGACCAGCGACCGGGTTTCGTCGTTACCGACATCATCAGACTGGTGAGAGGCTATACAAATTGTTATGTTATATATAAAAGAAGGCAGGAGTTGATAACATAACAATATAATAAAAGATATATATATAAAAGAAGGCAGGAGTTGATAACATAACAATATAACATAACAATTTGTATAGCCTCTCACCAGTCTGATGATGTCGGTAACGACGAAACCCGGTCGCTGGTCAAATAAAAAAGTGGAAAAGCTAAAAATATTGGTTTTAATCTAATAATAAATTAAAAATGCAATTCCATCACGAAGTGTCAGTGGATAATATAAAAATTGTCATTTCGATTTGTTTTTAATGTTTTTTTTTTAATAAGCATAAAAACCACAAATCTTAAAATTTCATGAAAGTAGAAATATTATTATTTTAATTAAATTAAACACTTGAATAATCCACTGAATTGAGTTTTATTTTTATTAATGACTAGTTTCAAAAACGACAATTGTTTTCATCTTCTGGTATAAATTAAAACAGTTGAAAGAAGTTGAAATCAATTGTCGTTTTCGAAACTAGTCATAAATAAAAATAAAACTCAATTTAGTGGATTACTCAAGTGCTTAATTTAATTAAAATAATCATGTCATTCCATAAAGTTAATGCCGAATCAATAAATAATAGAAATATTATAATAAACGAGTGTACAAAATATGAATACATTTATTAGTTACCATAGAAATTTCATCATTTAGTCACATTTTTATAATTTATTTTTGAGGAAAATTGAACATGATCAAGTATATATTTCAAATACTTGAAAGTGGTAAGTCAGGAGTCGGAATAATCGGCGTGTACGTATGAGGAGATGCATGAATATGGAAGAGGCGAAGATTGTTTGCAAAAAACAGATTGGTGTGGGGTTCTATTCTCTTTGCCTACACCTGGGAGAAACGGCATGATGGTAAATTATTTTACATTATTCTAAATTTTATTTCATCACTCCGTTTCGGTAAATATGAAATTCATTCAAACATCGTTTTGATATTGAAAAAAAAAAACGGAATATATATATGTATATATATATATATATATATATATATATATATATATATATATATATATATATATATATATATATATATATATAACTATATATATATATATATATATATATATATATATATATATATATATATATATATATATATATATATATATATATATATATATATATATATATATTTATATATTTATATATATATATATATATATATATATATATATATATATATATATATATATATATATATATATATATATATATATATATATATATATATATATATATATATATATATATATATATATATATATATATATATATATATATATATATATATATATATATATATATATATATATATATATTTATATAATATTAATCAAAATTGCTTATAGATTCGTTTACTGGAAATTGAACCTTTACCGACCGATTAATTAAAATAATAATCTGAATAGAATTGTATTAAGACCACGGTCGATGTAGTAGTGCAAAATTTATTGATTATTGATATTTCCTATTGATTTGTATGACATTCGACCTTTTGTGACGTGCCATTTAGAAACACGGCGTGCTCGAATATACGAGCGCGGCCTAATAAATCTCTCACGAATAATAATCGATACAGCAAACCTTTTTGTTCATAAACTATAATACAGTAAAACCTCGATATAACGGACCTCTGTGTAACAAACTTCGGATATAATGAACAAAAAATCTGGTCAAATGTAAAAAATAAATAAAAAGTCTTTTAACATTATGTGTTACATTCTCTGGCCAATGTCTGTACACGACGGATTCTTCGTCTTTGGACACGTTGCGCGTGGCAATGAAAATAGCCTGGAACGACTGGTTGTAATCGGTCGCCTGGAGGGGAAGAGAAGGAGAGTAAGATCCCCACACGATGCGAAGCAGGCACCTCGGAGGTTGGAGCGCTACGTGCAGCGCAATCAAAGGATAACTGGAGAAGAGTTATTGCTTCGACAAGGGTCACAACCCTCAGTAATGACGAATAAGAAGAATATTATAAGTAACTAACTAACCATCACGCCGCTTCCCCGCAGAGGTAGGCAGAGAGAATCGAACGCCACATCACTCTGTCTTTGCAAACACTATTCGCCTCTTCTACATTCATGCATCTCCTCATACACACCCGACGATTAATACGACTCCTGACCCGGCGTCTTTCAAGTATTTGACAACCATGATTGTTCCAAGTTTTCCTCGGTCTTCCTCTGCTTTTTTTTTCAACTACATTCATTAGAATATTAACTACATAAGAATATTATACATGCTTAAATTCAAGTGTCGCCGCATGTAAACAATTTTACGGCCATGATAATGACAAATTATGTCTCAAAACTTCAAAAGTCCATACAAATACTGATTCCTTTTTCAAAGCAGGATTTACGAAAGCAAGCGCGTTGATATCAAACAGCAACGTTACTTCACGGCGAGTGTCCGAAGACAATAAATACAATTTTGTTTGTGTTTTGTATTGTTTATTTATATTTAAATATAATGTTAATATTTTTTTTTTAAAGTATTTTTATTTACTTTAAAACTGTTATTACAAAACGGACACCCTACTTAGTCCGTTATATCGAGGTTTTACTGTACCTTTATACAACATACAAACGTACATTCAAAGTAATCTTGAACGTTCAGTACTTCGTAGTAATTTACCTATCAGTAAAGTTCGCCATACAGCCCAGTCGCTGTACACAGTAAAATCGATGAAAAGTATATAATAATTAAACTTCTATATATATTTTTCTATTTCCTTTTTTCTAGTAATACGTCTTTGAATTTCATTATTTAAAACTTCTTTATTCATTCAATATTTAGGCATTTTATCATTAAAAAATGTTTACATATAAATAAGCGTATTGGGTGTATATTAGTTTCTTTTTTATAGGTAACCAGTTGAGTATTTCTTTCATTTTCTCTACATTTTTATTTTTATTTTTCTTAAGACTAAGTATTCCTTAACTCGCAACTAAATTTTCTCTAAATCCATGTAACATTTTACGCAAATGATTTTTTAGTTAAAACGCGGTTTTTGCGTTGAAAAAATAAAATTTTCTTCCAGATATTTATATGGTTTTTAAAAGAAAAGAGTCATTTAAAGGTGTGAAATTAAAAAATTGCAAATTATAATAATCTGTACAAATTTAAAAAAAATATATATCCAATATACATTCTTTAAAAAAACGAGCGTCAGGACATATCCAGCCCTGAGAGCGGTTTTGCGCATTCTGATTTGAATGGTTGAGATCTGGGCCTTAAGCAATATTATCATAGCTTTCTTTGAAAGAATCTCCAATTCATATTATTATTAACATCTCATCAAAGATGAAGAAGAATATGGAAGTCTGGGCAATCCAGATTTTGTGAACTAGTATTTGGACACACTCAAAATGTTGTGAATCTCCAATCCGTTTACATTTCCTCTATAACATTTTGAGTGTGTCCAAATATATAGAACATCCAAGAATTTGAGTGGTGTGGTTTTCAATAATGTGTGTAAAGTGATCACTTAAACCAGCCTATGGCGGTCGTAAGCCCCGTAAATGCCCAGACTTATTGCCCATATTATTCTTCAACCATATTGAGATGTAAAAATACTATGAAAATGACACCTTTAATTGGAGATAATCAAGATTTGTGAACAAGTATTTGGACACACTCAAAATGTTAATAAATTTCCTTCATTGACCGAAACCATGCGACATGAAGAATTATATTTTATATTACTGGACTTTTGATGGATAACTTTTAACCCTTTCCACTCTGACCATTTTTTCTCATAACTGATCAGCTACTCTGATCAAAGAAATGCGACGTTTTTCTAACATTAATATTAATATTTTGATTCCCTAATTTTGGGACACTCTATCTGGCAATTCGTATGACCATGTTAATTAAGGTTAACTGTATTTATCTGAAATATTTTTGGTAGAATATACTTGATGAGAAATCAGTGATTAAAGTTATACCTGCGCCGGGCCAGACATTGTGCCCCACGGAGCTGCCTACTAGAATAACACGGGCCGGAATGTCTGGCCTACAGAGTGGTAAGAGTTAAGTGCTGTTAGTTTTAGTTTTGTTCGCCTCCGTAGTGTTATGGTCAGCACGCTTGGCCACCGTTCTGGAGATCCCGGGTTCGATTCCCAAGAGAGGTCAAATAAATTTAAGTGATTTTTTTACTCTAATATTTATTGAATATGACCCTGGACTGGTACCTGAAGCGGAGGACTGATCACCTTTCCTTCATGTGTTAATGATCAAGATAACACTGCGTTTGTATAATGTAGTGCCCTATGCACCATTGGGGTGTGGATAAAGGTTTTGAAGTTTTTCTCAAGATTGAAATCTGATCGCGAGACATAACACACTTCTTCCAGCGGGCATTGTGTCGTGAGGCAGGGCCTATGGTGTTTGAATATGGCGGAGATCCTAAGCGGTAGAGTGGCGATACATCAGCGTGGAGGGCTTTGACCATGTCCGCCGCGACTTTCTAGTTGGTGAGGTCTACTGTCCATATATGCACCGGACCACCTCGCGTACGTATATGGCTTCCCGGCGAACACAGCGAGATGCACCGTTCAGCTGCATAGCTCGGCCTATGTACGGACGAGCGCGCCGAGCGCGTTCTCCAATTCTCGCCAGAAGGCTCTCGTCGCGAAACCCTAATTCAGTAGCAATCGGAGAATTTCGATTAATCGAAACTGTGTGGCGCCTGCCTTGTGAAATTCGGTAGTGTAAAGGCAAAGGCAAAAATCTGTCAAATTTCATTTCATTTTCTAAGTTTGTTCCACAAAATGTCAAAAATAGTGTATTCATAATCTGGCAAAAAGGATCTGTAGTTGCAATAATAATTTAGTTTAAATAAGATATGTACATATAATAAAACATAAAATAAATGAGTTATTTCATTTCACAAGTATTATTTTGAAACTAACTAAAGTATTGTAAGTTAGTACTTATTTTAAGATTTTTTCAACGTATTTTTTTATTAATTAACGGTTTTATCTGAAATTCTAAACTAGTATTATACATTCAAATACACGATAAAATAATGTATTAAATCGTTTTAAAACATTATGCTTTGTCAACATTAAGTAGCGTTTTAGGAGTTCAGTTCATTTCGAAAATTCGATGTAGATAGCGTCTCATACGCCTGAAAACAAGGCGTAATTTATTTTATATATATTTTTTGTTTGTTTACGTTTGTAGATAACGGTTAGTTGATAACATTCACCAAACATCTCAAAATTGACAAAAATATAGTTAGAATACTTTACGTAGGGCATGTCGATAAGATGGTCATTTGAATTTTACTGTATGAATTTTACTTTTGGTCATTGCTTATAACTTTGCCATTTTAAATCCAGTTGGTGATCCGCATTGTCGGGAAGTTGTTGAAACCGACAATTTGATTTTTATTAAATTTAATTTAATTAAATTTTACTTTGGGACTATTATTTCTTATAACATTAGAATTTTGAAACCAGTTGTTGGTCCGCATTGTCAGGATTTTGATATAACCAACTAACTAACATAGCAATTTAAAAAAATCTTTAATTTATTTTTACTTAACGATTATTTTTTACGACTCGTAATCTTTTGTTATTTGTAGACATAGTATTACATGATGAAACTTTGAACGTTCTTTGAAAATAATTATGTTAAAAAGTTGTTTTAATATCATACTAGTTAAGATAAAAAATCGTCATTTTAGAGCTCTAAATATTCACTTCCGCTATATTTATTGTCCGACAAAAAAAAATTCTTGAACAGTGTAAACAAAATATTTCTAACAAGTTATGATTTCCCGAAAGTATCGAAAGACATTTTAAAACTTTTAATCACAACCGAAGCAAAATAAATATTTTATCTACATTTCTACGTCTAGTCTATTTTATTGGTATCGGGCATTCCGACATTCTTGCACAATTTATTACTTAAATCTAGAAAATTCTATTACGTGTTGAATTATTGAATGCTATGTTTTCGTTACTTAGCAGTAATAATCCACTTATTCTTATTAATGTCCATAACACGGGATAGATAAAATTAATGGCCGAGCCCAGCGTCGGGGAGAAGATCAAAAGATTAATCAACGAATTCTCCTGTCGGGATGTCAACAGAACATTGTACGAAAGAGAAATGTGAAAAATCTCAATGTATCCGATGCGAGATTTCAAAGATCGCGAAATACTTTTCGCGAATGTGCGTTTCATTTCAGTGGTCGCGCGATAAATAAAATCAAAGTTCTCTCTATCGCCTAATTATTCGTCTCGAATTAGATCGGGAGGCGGTGCTGGTAAAATGTGACTCAATATTGAAAGTGGTATTTTTAATGAAATAAATCTTCTTTTATTGAAAGCTGTAAATCAAGAGAAATTGGCAAATTTCCACAAGGGTTACGCAACTTGTATTTTCACCTTAGTGTGCCTCTGCTCCGTGCAAGTTGAGATGTCAATAATAATATTATGTTTTGTCGAACGAGACCTGGAAAGTTCTCTACAACAGAAGCTGACAAGATGGATAGAAGTAGGTGCATATCACACTGTTATACATATATCTTTATTAATTTTTTTTATTTTTCATCACACACATAATTACATATCACAATAAAATGCCCTCACTGACTTTTCCCGTACAATTAATTTACAAGACCTATTTATAAAACTATTACATATGAAAGAAAATTGGACACATTTTACAACATTTATTCAAAAATTATAATGTAAGATTGTTAATGAAATCAATTATGACATAGTCGAATGATGCGATCTTTTTCAGATCAACTCACTTCCATTATCCATTTACGAATAGCTTTACTATACTTAGTTTTGTTTTTAATGGCTTTAGGGGTAAACGAAGCAAGTTATACAATTTTATTGCATAACAATCAAAGTTTTTTTTTTACCAAAAGAAGTAAATACTGTATACGGTTTTTTTATGTATTTCAGTACTTTGGATCTTGTAGTTCAATGAATGTTTGCATAAAGTGTGTTAATTCTGATTTGTCTGCTTTATTGGGGGTGTTTTCTTGTGTATTATGAGAGTAATTCTCAAATGCATACATCATTCGCGCAGTTCTGCAAGTTTTTAAGCTTTAATAAAACCCCTGACATTAACTGATCTAAAGGAATCTTCAGGTTTGTTCCTACAAGGTTTGATGAACTTGTAGGAACTAACTTATGTTTTTCTTTATGTATTTTAAGACATCAAAGTCACTGTGACTTCTTACCTAGGTCAGAAACAGACTAGCAATTTCAAGAAGTTAGGATGAAATATTTTAAGGTGCCACAGTTGGAAGTTCTGCAAATTCAATTCGAAAATCTTTTTCGCGTGCAATGAAGGTTTAACAGTTGACGCTCAGTCTGACCGATCTAAGCTGCTAGTCTATTCCCAGTGTTAGTAATTCACTTCTTCTTATTTATACTTTTCCTCATAATTAAGGAAAGTGTTCGCTGATCTTTCTTGAGTCTAGAGAGTGTTGCAATAAGAAATGCTATTTTTAAGCAATAAAAAATCTGAAATGTATTATTAATATTGTTAGCAATATAATGAGTACAAATGGAAATCGGCAGCAATAGTATGAATTGAATGCTCGGAAAATGATATAGGAAAATTTCTAAATGAGAACGATATATTTGCATACATCGCTCACTCCTTTCAACAACGTCATATATCAAAAAACTTGATTTTTTATGAGATCGTTTTGAAGTTTAAAAATAAAATACAATGTATTAAAAATAAATATCAGCAACTTATTCAACTTTTTACTGTGCAACATATCTTTTTAGGTAAAACCTGAAGGTTTTTTCTCCATTTGAAAAATATTTAGTATATTTAAAAAAATAATATACAATACCTTTTCTTCAAAATCCAAAAACAACACTTTTTGCCCTGTAGCGGGTAAATATTAAGTTAAAAACATTCTGCTTTTGCTGAGACATGGTACATTTTCTGGGCATTCCGAAAGCATGCACAACTGAAAATTAATTTTTTTTTATTTATGACGTTGTTGAAAGGAGTGAGCGACATAAAAGATCTATAAACCCATCACTTGAAATGACAACTTGCTATAATATGCATATTAAAATTACTGAATCGGTCCAGATCCAAAAATACACACTGTTTATTATCTGAGCGCGAAATCAAATACAGACCAACCCCAATACCCGATTTAATTTTAAAGCTCCGTTTTTTTTCTCAATTTTACGGCGCATTAAATGTTATAAAAATGAGTAATCGACCGTTGCGCCCGATTTAAGTCAAATAAACAGTTTTTTGCTTGAAAATTCAGTCGGGGAATGCCGCCAGAGGCGTGTTTTGTTGAATTTTCATGTGACACTTCTGGCGGGACATGTAAAATACGTATTAATAAAGTGACAACCCTCGGCGTTGGTGACATCCGCGCTGACCGGTGACGAGACTGCTATAGATGGCACCTGAAGCTGATGGGGAGAGAAACTATTAGAACTAAATAATTGAACTATAGGGTATGTTCACGTAAAGGGATAGGGTAGGCAGAGAAAATAAAGCGCTACACCAACCAATCGCAAAAAATAAAATAGCATTTAGTTTACTCTACGTGTAGAATAAAATGACAACTAAGTATATAGTTTTTTCCACATAAATTGTATTTGACCAGCGACCGGGTTTAATAATATAATCAGACTTCTCATTATACTCTACGTGTCCTCAAAAGAGTCGCGTACGATAATGGTTTAAAACTCTGTATATATATATATATATATATATATATATATATATATATATATATATATATATATATATATATATATATATATATATATATATATATATATATATATATACATATATATTTATATATATATATATATGTATATGTATATATATATATATATATATATATATATATATATAAATATATATATATATATATATATATATATATATATATATATATATATATATATATATATAAATATATATATATATATATATATATATATATATATATATATATATATATATATATATATATATATATATCTTACTAAGCATCACGCTGCTTCACTGCAAAGGTAGGCAAAAGAAATAAAGCGCTACACCAATCTATCTTTGCAAACAATCCTCGCTTCGTCCACATTTCCTCATACATACCCGCCTATTATTCTAATTTTATTTTTTAAGAACATAACAATCTGAATACTTATTAACAAATAAACTACCACGCAGCTTCTCGGCAGGTGTAGGCAGATATAATAGAACGCCACATCAATTTGGCTTTGCAAATACTATTCGCCTCTTCCGCATTTTCTTTCATGTGTTTGAAATACGGTCTTTTTCTGCTCCTATTTCTACAATCACCTCATAAACTTTTATTATTATATTTTCACATTATTTATTTTATATATATGGAAACATACTTAGACTACACAATATGTGTACAAAAAACAACCTCAGCAAATGATCGCTGAGTCATCGATCGAAAGAATGACGATACGTTCGGTTTAGCATTATGTTATGTGCACGCATACCTATTATAGTATCTATATGGATGTTCATACTCAACCGTGTACAAGTGAGTTTTCATACATACTTGATTGTAGTATTACCACTGAACAAAATACATTGGATTATGTCGCAGTCATCAAAAAAGGAAAGGCACCTACTTATACTTCGTACCGTCTTTACCAGTGGTTGTGCAATACAAGATATAAAATACATTTACAAATGACTTTATTTAACAAACAAAAAATAATTTATGTATTACTTTTAAATCAAACACAGATTTTTTGAGTCTACTAAGTTGTATTTTATTAACAAAAACACATAAAAAATTATACTGTGACAATTGTTTCGCCTTGTTAGAGGATTATCAAACGAATGTGAAGATCAAATGGACTACGGTCCTTATGTAGCTATACAATTATAATATACGGTTTTAACACGGAAGTAATAACATGATGCGTTATTGATAAACTAATAATTACATCTACATATATAAATTCTTAAAAATAATATTACCAACAATTGTATTAAGCTCTAAAATATTGATTCTCTAAAATATTGCCATGTCAATAAATTCTTCCTTTCCCAGAAAATAAATATAAGGGTACATACCTACATCCCCCATTAGCTACTGTTGTCTGTGTTTTTGCTTAGAAGCGAGTGTTTTTGCCTAGAATTTTCACTCATGAATTACATGAAATTATAGTAACTTTAAACATAAAGAGTAAATCCACTCACAAGTAGGCATAGGCTATGAAACTGTTAAAGTTGAAGCCTGAGTAGGGACATGATAAACGGTGTTGCATAAGCCGTAGCTAGATTTCAGAGTCACTTGGACGTTAGGTAATTCAAAAAAATGATGTTCACATTCGTTTGATAATGCCCTAACAAGGCGAAACAACTGTCACAATATAATTTTTATGTGTTTTTGTTAATAAAATACAACTTAGTAGACTCAAAAAATCTGTGTTTGATTTAAAATTAATACATAAATTAAAATGGAGTTCTACAAATTAAACGCCAAATCAATAAATAAAATATAAACTCAACCCTTATATTCTACCGCCACAGCCTCCATAGTATAATGGTTGGCCTGTTTGTCTACCAAGCTGGAGATCCCGTATTCAATTCCCAGGGAGTGTAAATAAATTTTGAGCTTTTGAGTCTACTAAGTTGTATTTTATTAAAAAACACATAACAATTAATATTGTGACATTTATTCCGCCTAGTTATGGCATTTTCAAACGAATGTGAAGATTAAATGGACTGACGGTCCTTATCTTCACATTTGTTTGAAAATGCCATAACTAGGCGAAACAATTGTCACAATATTAATTTGTATGTGTTTAATTAAATACAACTTAGTAGACTCAAAAAATAAAAATGGACTTCTACAAATTAAACGCCTATAATTTAATTTTCTGAACATTACATAATTTTTTATTTAATTCAACATAATAATTTTTTATTTAATTTAATTTTCTGAACTGCGTAGTAATAAAATGATTTTTTAAAAAGTGTTTCTTAAATTGATTCAGATGAACTGATGTCCTTCTCTGTAGTGTAATAGTTGGCGCGTTTGATCTGCCGTGCTAAAGGCTCCGGATTCGATTCCCAGGGGGGACAAAATAAATACTAGAGTTTTTTTCCCTCTTATATTAATGTAATATCACCTGGGACTGGTAACCGAAAGCGGAGGACTAATCATCCCACGTTCATGTAATTAAGATCAATATAGTTGATGTGATCAGTTTCCTATGCACCATTTGGTGCAGAAGAGTGATAAAAAAATCACAGACATGAATATTTAAAGGTCAGGTGCAATATTTAGGTACAGGAAAGAAAACTGAGATGGTATGGGCACATAGGATACAGAGAACCTGATCATATTGTGAACTAAGCAATTGCCGTGGATCTTCCTCTAATGACATATGGATGCTGTATGATTCAAGGATATGGCCTAGGTGACGTTGTCCATGATAGAAGGACCTACAACCTGAGGACGAGGAGAGCTGACCCTAACAATCTACAATGACAATAAGTTGAGATGAAGCCAAGAGGAAGGAGAAGTCGCGTCACAAAAAAAAGTGAAGCAAATCTCTTAACAAGAGTGTGCAATCAAGACGACATTTTAAGGGTGTGTTCTCAAATATACAAAATCAGTACGCGAGCAACTGCGTCAGAGGCTACAAGTGTTGTTCGCTCACTTTTTATATATATATATATATATATATATATATATATATATATATATATATATATATATATATATATATATATATATATATATATATATATATATATATATATATATATATATATATATATATATATATATATATATATATAGACAGTAAAAAATGTTTTAAATTATTTTTTTTACTTTTCACACTTTTCATACTTTTTCTTTCCAAACCCGTATATTTATGTCGAAGTAAACTTATTTTTTCAAAGAAAACACGGTGTTTTAAGGAAATAATTCATTTAAGCCAAATTTTATCTCGGTTTAAAGAAAATTTAGTTGCGAGCTAATGATTATCCCGTCTTAAGTACATTAGCTAAGGTAAGGACTGCCATATGGTGTTAGAAATTATGTTTGAGAAAATCACATTACCGCCTCCAGCGGGCAACAATATCGCTTACTCTCATAGATAACAAGGAGTGATCTGCATGGACGGCAGAAAGCTAAACGCACACGTGTGAAAATTGTTATTTTACCGCCCTCGGAATTTCTCCCGAGGACGCACACGCACGACGTTATGACTCACTAAGCCGCTGTTTGGGATGTAACATCCTAAAAAAACAGTTTTTTAATAATAATATAATAAGGAAGCGCCCGAATCATGAAACGATACGAACGTTCTTAAAAAAAGTCGATGTATTACAACTTTTAAAAAAAGAAACTAACTAACCATCAAGCTTCCTCTGCTTCTATTACCAACCACATACGACTCTAAAATTTTTCTCACTATTCTTGCTTTATTCATTCGACTCAAATCACTCATTCGGTTTTTTGAAAGCCATATATTTATTTCAAAGAAAACTTACTTTTTTTCTTGTATTTTTTCCGCAGAGACTTTGTGGCACATTTTATAAACTTTAATTTAGAGATTTCGGAAATTAAAAAAGTCATAAAACAAAATTTAAATACTTTTCATAATCATTAAATTTAAGTAACAGTCCTATTTTTAATTTTTTTTTTTTTTTAAATTTCTGTTCCTAAAACTTCTGCACAGTAGGTTTTTGTGTGTGTTCTCCACTTTACGTATGCGTGCGCAGCTTCATATTGTTTTTTTGGGTAATTCCATTAGTTGTTATTTGGGGTTGTTATGCAATGAATAATAAAAATAACATTTAGGATTTTTACGGAGTTTGTGGAAGTTTTTTGGTGAGAGTATTAAAATGTTTTTGAATTAATATAAACCCTGATGATGACAAGATTCTTGTTCAAACCGATAGGTTAAATTGTATTATTTAAAAAGTGGTTATAACAAAGTTATTTCATTTTATAAAACTTACTTTTTTCAATACTAAAATGGTATTTTAAACAAACAAAATTCAATAACGTCAAATGTTACCAAGGTTTAAAGAAAATTAAATTGCGATTTATCCCATGGTATATTGGGCAAAAATATAAATATTCGAAGGCTCGTTGTGTGGTTCGGCTAAGGTTGTACAGTGTCAGTGGTCGTGAGACCGCGTCTGGTCATTTGCACGACACGAACTTTACAAACCGCGCTTGAGGGAGCTTTGTCAGGCATCGCATTGTCTGCGCTCGCTCTCCACGTACGGACCATAAAGCGAACTTTTTATCGTACCCACCAGACGCCATACACGTAACATTTCGGACACTAAAGTCTCGAAGAATAGGACAATACTTGTATTCGCTATGCTAAGGACGCTTTAAACTATGGCTTTAAAACATTGATTTTATACCATATATTTTAATGCCAGAAGGACCTACAACTTGAGGACGAGGAGAGCTGACCCCAATAGTCTACAAAGACCGTTAGTTGAGAGGAAGCCAGGAAGACGAAGTCGCGTTAGAAAAAAAACGTCATGCAAATCTCTTAGCAATAATTTGCGATAAAGACTATATTTTAATAACATTTTGAGTGTGTCCAAATACTTGTTCACAAAATCTGGATTATCTCCAATTACAGGAGTTATTGTCATATTCTTTGATGAGATATAAAAAATTAAAATATTAAAATTATATTAATAAAAAAAAATAAAAATAATAATACTATATTTTAAGCACACTTGCCGAGGTAAGGGCTTCCACAAAAATTAATGTAGGTAAATTTGGAAGTCTTACTTACTCTCACACACTCGCACTTGATGCAGTACATAACACCGAAGGGAGGACCAAGATCTGCAAACCAGGTCGACCCCAATTCTCTTCCTTGCCCGCCAAATGTACATTCTGAAAATATAAAAATCAGAAAATTACATATCAAAATTTAAAACATATTCAATAAATATTTATCATGATGTTGTGTTACACCCTATTCATCTAGTTATCTTTTGAAAATTGCAAATTCAACATTCAAAACTGTACGCAGTCATATATGGTGCAAGAAAATAAGGGTTGATATCTTAGTGATATATTTGAAAAATTGATGTAAACGTTTTAACTTGATTCGAAATTTTACGAGTATTATACCCCGCATTCGATTTTTCTTGGAAAAGTTTTTTGGAATGAATGGTATGGAATTATTACAACACGAGTATATTGAATATTGCACAACAAACTACGTCCTTAAAATAATTGTCCGAATTCCAACTTTAACCTACCCTGACCAAAGTGGGGATTTAAAATCCCCCTAAAAAACGTTTTGCTCGATAACTTTATAATTTTTCTAGCAATTCGATCCATATTTTTGTAATCTTTAAAAAGTTTGTATTTTTTTGTTTGTTTTGAAATATCAAAAAGTCTTTGATTTATTGTTTTGATACATATTCGCACGATCTACGGTCTAATCCATCAATGCGTGATCCAGTGGTTCAACGTCCGTGTCACCGTGTGTTGGTTATGCTTACCCGAGAAATTTTATTTATTTCACTCTAACTACTGTGCGCTACAATTGTGAAGAAGCAAAACAGCACTTGTGAACTACATGATCATTCAAGTCACAATTCATGCAGTCAATTTGTGAATATGCTACTCTTCTCATTATTTGTTTTAAAATAATTAATGATGATTAATGAATTGTTTTGATAAATACTGACGTGGTCTGCGTATATATCAATCAACACATGACCTAATGATCCAAAATCCGTATCATCGTGTATTATTTATGTTAACCCGAGACATTCTATTTATTTCACTCTAACTACTGTGCGCCACAATTGTGTTGAAATGAGACAGAACTTGTGAACTGCATTATCATTCACGCTATAATTCGTGCAGTTAATCTGTAAACATATTTTGTATATTAAAAGCATTGTCAACTTTGTGGTATGATAATATAACACTCTGCTTATCATTCATCGTTCATTTTGTGTAATACCACTTTAAAAAACTCTAATTCATGACTACCGGTTTGGGAATAATCATTTCATTATCAGGTCATTAAAATGACATTGTAATCTGTGAACAGGCTACTGATAGCACGTCGACTATTGCAAACTCCGTATTATTACGAGTTTAACAACCACTTTTTCTTTTAACACTATTAGGATCTTTCAAATACCCCCCTACGCAATTTTCAGATGGTTCGTGTGTGGAAGGTTAAAGCGGCGCCTGCCCGAACATTATGTGAAACATGCGGCAAGAATTGCAAATACCACAGCCATTTTGATCGACCTTCGGAGCAAACGGTGGATTACATCTTCCACTTCTAACGGCGACAATAAACAGACCACTATCCTTTCAAAAGAATAATAAAATCCTTATACTTATAAATAAATACAGCGTGTACCATACTTTGCCATTTAAAATTGACGGATGTCTGTCTTCTGTATTGGCTATATTTCTAAGAGTGCTGTATTTCTAATAAATATTTTCTTAGATCACTTTCAATTACATCACACTGCCTATTTAGTTATTTGAACAATCTTCGTCATATTATAAATATGTATTTCAAATTGAAAACAAACTAGTCTTTCAAAAAATGTAATTATAATTACTATATAACTATTTTTTTTAAATTTAACACATTAATATACTACTTTATGAGTTTTATTTACATATGCGACTAGTTTCGAAAACTTACAGATGTTTTTGTCTTCTAATAAAAATTATTAGTAAACTTTTAGTTAAATTTTTACCAGAAGATGAAAACATCTAAGTTTTCGTATTTAAAGTATTTATAAATAAAACTCATAAAGTGGTATATTCAAGTTTTTTTTTTTAAATAATCGACATGTCACTCCACAAAGTTAATGCCAAATCAATAAATACTATGAAAATACATGATTTATGAACAATATATTCTAAAGAATTCTCTTTTGAAGGATTATTACTAGAAAACTACACGATTTACGTACAATATCGTGCAAAAAATATTCTGAAGGATTATTAATAGCAAACTATACGATTCTCGTACGAAATTTTCTAAATAATTATCTTCCAGAGGCTTAGTACAAATATTATTACTAGAAACGTACGCAATTTACGTACGATATTTTTGAAAAAAATCTCTTTTAGAGGCGTGTCTGCAAGTAGAAGAGAGAGATGATAAGGAAGGAATACATTAAAATAACGTCTTGTCATTTTGTACCTGATACAACCAGCTAATGAAAAACGTATAAGATAGGACATTCCCGAAATCCCAGTATTAGCTGTTTCAAATCTAAGGATTTTTATAGTGGCAAACTACTAGATTACAAGATTACAAATCACTCACTCCTTTCAACAACGTCATATTATATCAAAAAACTTGATTTTTCAGGAGATCGTTTTTAAAGTTTAAGAATATAATAAAATTTATTAAAAATAAATATCAAGCCACTTAGTAAACTTTTTACTGTGCGACAGATCTTTTTAGGTAAAACCTGAAGGTTTTTCTTTATTTGAAAAATATTTAGTAAATTTAAAAAAATAATAAAACAATACTTTTTGTTCAAAATGCAAAAACAACACATTCTGCCCTGTAGCGGGTAAATATGATGTTAAAAATATGCCACTTTTGCTAGGATATAGTACATTTTCTGGGCATTTCGAAAACATGCACAAGTAAAAATTGTCGATTTTTTATATATGACGTTGTTGAAAGGAGTGAGCGATATGTATTGTTTAGATATACCTCTAATACAGGACAAGTAGCAAAAACTCACCAATCTGCCAATTAGTGTTATATTTATAAATATGCATCATGTAGCAAAACAATAGCCATTTCAATATCTAATAAGTTGTATGACATCACTCGATTCTGTTAATTAATACGGTCGCTGGACAACTGCTGGCAATTGTGGCGCACTTGGTAGGTACTCAGGAACCCCAAATTGCGTCAATTCCAATTCCGTCATCTCAATTTACGGCGTACAAATATGGACACACAGGATGCAGAGGATATTATCAACCAGGCGACCGCTATTGGTCTTCTTCGAAAGACATCTGGAGGAAGACAAATAAATCATGGATGCTGCAGAAAGAAAACATGATTTGAAGGCATGGTCTAGGTGAAGATACCCATGACGGAAGGACCCACAACCTGAGGATGACGAGAGCTGACCCCAACAGTAAACAAAGAAGATAAGTTGAGATGGAGCCAGGAACAAGAATGTGATCTACATTGGTACAACTAGCCTTTGTGTCTAATTTTTAGATAAATATAAAGGAAATTTTAGAAAATCGTAAATAATATAAAATTAAACGTAGCAGTTTTGAATGACATGTATGAAAAATGTAATTAATTATAAATGATTGAATATCAGAGTAGTAGTGATGTGAATATTAAAGCTCAAAACTAATTTTAAATATGAATTGTCCAGTAAAATTCTCTTCGATGTTAAACTTAAACTAATTTTTCACATCTTATACTTCCTAAGTTTAGTGATTAACATGTAGTTACAGTGCAGAATATTCCCGGTTGAATTTCCAGCGGGTGAAAAATTAATATCAATATTTTTTCCAGCGGGTGAAAAATGAAAATAATAAAACGATACCTGTTTTATCATATACAAGCGTCATATCATAATTCCCGCAGTCTTATATTTAAAAATATTGTTTTTTTT